>NC_142724.1:1060606-1212121 GCF_055471065.1 Atractosteus spatula
CTGTCGGACCTGTGATTTAACTACGCCGCGTGCACAAGTCAGCCGCTGCACTCGATACAAACCCGACGTGCCCGCGGGCTCGGAGCCGCCGACGATGAGGCGAGTCCAGCAGCAGGGAAGATGCTCCGCCAGGACCTGACAGCTGCCCCTGGCCCCCTGGCCCCGGAACCGCACCGCCTGCGAGGAGGGTGCACGGCTCTCTCAAGCTCATCGGTGTGCTCTAACACGTTGTGGCACCTCAAAAGAAGACCGGGGGCAAACGCTGCCCCGACCCCTCCAGAAACGCGCTGCCGTTTCTTGTTTTTTCCCTCGCTGTCGTTTGCAACAGAAGGGTCAAGTCCCTCTCTGTGGACTTTCACCTCCAGATGCACAACAAGGGCTCTGTCTGTAACTGTCTTGATCCAAGGTGAAACAGAACCAGAACATTTTTCACATTTTAAGGAACCTCCTGTTGAGGGTGATGATGTCAGCAGCCACTGAAGAGACAGAGAGGCGCTGACCTTCACAGCCCCCTGAAAACTTTGATATCAGTTTCTAAAAAAAGCATCTTTTCAACTTAAGGCCTGTATTTTAATCTGGTTCCTCCCATGATCACACCCCTTCTACTGCCCAGAACTGTTTACAAAGACTTCGGGACGGAGAAATGCGATACTTTTCAAAACCTCATGAAAGTGTTGTCAAAGGAGCTTCTGAAGACAGTATCTCAGTCTTCCAGCTGTAAAGCCTGCACCACCAAAGCCAAACTCCACCTTTGCATTATTCGCTTACTGACTGCTATGTACTTTTTCATCAGGCTTTATTATTACCAAAGCGCCTTTAACTCTGCTAAATGTTTTCCATCCTGAATATGTTACCCTGGTGTCCTTGCTGCATGAGCATAATGAATGCTACTGCCTGTAGGTACTGTATTATAGAGGAAACAGTTTACAGCAGACTGAATTAGCATTAGCATAATATGAATCATCGTGGTTTGGATTAGAAAAATGCAACTGGGATGACTCTCCCTCCAGCAAGCAGGACTGGGAAGTGCTGGATCAGAGCCGTGTAGTCAGAGTAGTGTGGAAAGGCCAGAGAGGAGACCTTAGACAGGCAAGGGGAACCTGTGGTGCCCGGTGCATCACAGAACAGCTGGAGGGGTCTGGCATGATGCCGGCATATTTGTATATTATTTTCACCAAACAGAAAAATATCTGCTTCTTTCTTGGTATACCCAGAGCACCATGCCAGAACGTTGCCTGCGTTATTAATCGAGGTAAAAACAGCTGCAATCACTCTGTCTCGGAAGCACGAGCCTTGTTCCTTCCTTCATGTTTGCTTTTATTTCCCCATTTTTCTTGGTTCCTTCCTGCTCCCTTCCCTAGGTTTATTTTGACAAGACGGACACACGCTCCCCCTGCAGCCCGAACGCATGCCGACTAGAGTATCTGGTGTCTCGCTCCAGCCTCTGGCCCTGCACCTGCTGGGGTGAAATCCCAATGTGTGCAGGAACTTCATTTGGCTACCTGCAGAGATGAATTCTATCCCTGGGGTTGGAGACGTCACCCCTCACCTCACTAAGGTGAAAGACTCCTGGAGAAAGCCTAGACTGACCCAATTAATCTGCTCTCATTTCTGTAAAAAAAAAAATCTTCTCGTTCACTTTATCGGCACCACATTAACAGCGGGGATAGTGAATCAAATGCACTTTGTTTCCACTGGCAAAATGCCAAAGTTTGATAAACTGACTACAAAGATGTACAGATGAAACAGAACTAGCCATTCTATACATGCACCACAGTGCTTATTATACTGTGAAACTGGGTGATCTACAAACCTATTTATTTGGTTGCTTTTTGCTGTAATCTGTGCATGAGTATGTTCTCTGGCTTTGTCCTTATTTTATGCCATACAGATAATAAATAAATCAGGACACGTCAATGGGCTGGAAACAGAGCTGAGAAGAGAAGAGAGAAGCTGCATGGCTCTTCAGGAGCAGAACCAGTTTACCCAGCAGCAGTGCAGCTATCCATCTTCAGACTCCAGCTGGACTCTTCATCATCTGACTCACCAGGAGAACAGAAACTTTTTCTCTCCTGCTCTTCTGTACTTCAGATTGCGATTCAGGTCACATACCAGCTTGTCTTCAACTGACGCAATCACAAAGTACTAAAAACTAGATTCTCAGAAATTACATACTGGTATGATTACAGAAAATTGTGCTTTTATCTGATTATCTGTCAGTTTATTAAATGAAGTGTGCTTTGTTCAGGCATGGTTTACATCCTACCTACTGTGTAAATAATTACATGTGAAATTGCTTCATTTCCCCCTCCTTTCCTCTTTTGTATTTACAATCCCAATTTATTCGTATTTGCACAATTCATAAGGATAAACTAGTAAATCCCCAACAAGGTTTTCTAATTAGCAAGAAAATATTGCTTTTTGTCAAAAGTGAAGCCTTTGTGTTTGGCATGGTTTCAAGATTGCTGGCACTTATCTTCCATAAAAGAAAGAGCAAGCCACCTAAGTAGAGCCTGGCTTTCAAAGCAAAAAGCATAACAACACCCAGGCACTGGTTTCAGAATAGCACCGATCCAGGGGCATCTTTCAGAATACAAGTCTGAGGGAGGCTAACCTAAATCTAGGCTCTGGGGCAGAACTGGCAGTCAAACTGAGAAAACACAGCAAGGAATTGTGGATACATCCCAGTCACGTTCACAACTGCAATGCTACTAATGTTATTTGACAATATCTGACAATAAAATCCTATAGTTTGATTATAAAATGAAGGGCTGGGATGATAGAATATATATTTAAGTGTATCATTTTTATCAGAAGGGTTTATCTCAGATTTGCACAATATATTACAAATAAGAACTCATTTAGAATATTGTGTGCATTTATGGTCACCCCAATACACGACGCCTACTGTTGCTCCAGAATCAGTCCAGACAAGAACCACCGTTCTTGAGGATTCGCAGTGATGTCTTGTACTGACAGGCTAAAAGAACTGAACCTTCTTAGTCTTGAACAGAGAAGACCAGGACAGGACCTGATTGAAAATCCCGACAGACACTGACAGAGCCCTCTGGAGTTTTTTGCAGTCAATAATAAAACAGGAACCTGAGGACACAACCAGAAGCTATGGAGAAGAGCTGCAAGCACCTCTTCACACAAAAGGGTTGCGGCAGCCTGGAACGAGCATCCTAGCTAAGACCTGCAGGCCAACACCTCCTGGCTCCTTTTGGGAAACAGCTGGACAAGATCCTGCGATCCTTGGAAATTAGCTACAAGCGAGAAAGCCAGATGGGCACAATGCGGTCTTTGCATGTACGAGCTCTCAAGCTCAGCACATGATCTGAAGATGCACAGCCTCACCTCCAGCATGGTGACCCCCTCCTGCCACGGAAGCCATAAGGAAGAGTGGAGCCGTACTCACCGGCACATTTGGTCCGCGTGATAAGGGGGGGACCAGGAGGGCCAGTGCCGCCTTCCCCCGGCCGGGTCAGCAGGACCTTGATCTCGTATTCCACGTCCGGGTCAAGGTGCCACAGCTTGTAGGTCGGCGAGTCCACAATGTGGGTCTCGGCCCAGTTCCCCGTGGTGGTGCGGTACTCCACCTCTTTGAGGATAATGGGCCCGTCTCCGATGATGGAGTTGGCATTGGGCTTAATCCACAGGTAGGTGGCGCCTACTGCCAGCAGCTCGGGGGGCGCAATCGGAGTGGGTGGGGCTGCGGAAGAAAAAGACTCGTCACCAGTGGTGTCACAGACCTGGGCCGGCCAGCGATCTGACCTTCCAGTGCTTCCCAGGCCTTGTGGCCATTCAGTCACTACGCAACAATCAGGCAATTTAAATATTATTCAAGCAATCAGTGTTGAAATTCATCAGTGGTATGGGCATTGTACTGAGCCGGCTGCGCAGGCAGTAAATTGTAACAGATATGAAAATACGATGGCCTACGCGGTTATTACAGAACACAAACAGCAATTACAATCAATGACATGTGGCTATATCATTACCAAACTCTGACAGAACCTGTCAAGAGGGAACAGTACGAATCATCCCACAGATTCATCCTCATCTCATCCTTCAGGAGGTTATCATCTCCTGAGCTATACGCAAAACTGCTTCTCCCCACAACCCATTTCTGACGCAGTTACAAAGTGCTTTGCAAGTGGCTCCAGCTTTGCCTGCCGGGGGTCTGAACGGAGGTGAACTCCACGCAGTTTGACACACGGCAAGCCAATGCAGAGATTCATGCTGCTCATCATGCCGACTGAAGCCCGCGGGCTGCAGAACGATGGGTTTTGGGTTGAGGAAGTCAAACCCAATGCAATTCATGTTGGGGCTGTTCACTAGAGACGCCCCACCTTCATTCATCTTCACCGCTGCCCCATCCCGAAGTCTCCCGGGAGGCCTGCGAGCCCTCTCCGCCTCGCGTGCCTTATCGGAAACCGCCTCCCTCGCAGCGCCGCCGCTAACCGTCACTGGCCACGGCGTGCGAGGCCCCGGGAGAGAGGGTCTTTATACAGGGCTCCGGCTTCTGAACGTCGGGACACGCACGTCCCCCTCCAGCACTGAGCCGCTGCTGGGCGTCTGGGTTCCCCGGGAGCCGCTGGGGACTGTAGACTCCATCAATCGGGGCTGTGATGCCTAATGTAGCCCTCGTTTCTGAGGCACTAATGAGCTTGTGAGAACAGGCAACAGCAATCTGAGCTAATGCTCCATAATGGAGCTTTTTTTTAAGCTTCCAAATAGCACAAGCCTGTAGGTGACTTTAAAGATTTTATTTTCTTCTTTTCACTTTTGAATGCTTCTATCCAACTCCAGGCAGCATAGCGACTTCATGCTAGACAAGTAACACATTATTAGTGACAGACTGGGGCCCAGAGTCAACCAAGATGGCAGCCAGATCCACATTCAAATCCCTTTTCAAAAACATCTTCTTAAGAGCTACTACAATGATTTGAAACTCTGAAGATTTCAACAACACCAAAGTTTTTTTGGAATGAAAAACACCTGAAAAGCTGCTTGTCAGATGGCCGAATAATAAAGGTCTGTTTGTTTCAAAGCTAGATCCATAGTCAGATTGTTTTTCTACAACAGGCTGACATATCCTTTAGTATTAAATAAAAACGACCAAAACAAAAATCCTAACTTTTTAGCAGAGCCCTAACTATGCTTTTCTTAAACTATTTTCCATAAGGAGATGAGACAGGATTAGCACCAAACCCCAAATTAACTAAATAACTATTAAAGTATAGTTTAACTTGCTCACCTTTATCTCTTTCAATCCACTGGCCTTTACCTTCCTGCTCTGTTCCCGGCGATGTATCATTATCAGGGACTAATTACTCCCACCAACAGCTGTAATCACTTACTGGGCTATCAGCCACCATTACGGCTCAGCTACTCACCCACCTCGTTTCCTAGATGAGCCAAAATGGCTACTTTGTACAGAACCCTCCCCGTGATACCTCAGCTGCATATTCCACTCAGGAATATAGGCTCCCTCACACTGCTGTAGTCATTTTTGCACCTGAAGTGGGTCAGGTGTCTTAAAACCAGTTAAACTGCTCCTGCTCAATGTCCGTTTGGCACATTTACTTCAAACATCACACTGCAAGTGCGATTCTAGATCCAGCAGGAGGTGTGGGAAAGTCGTTCCTGCGTAGACTAACATTCTGACCTGACCACCGTTTCTTTTGGATTGGCGTCAATATGCGCCTAAGACGGCTCCCGCTCCCTTAGCAGTTTTGCTAATTAACAACAGTGTTAGGATCCCAGGTGTCTAGGGTTAAAGAGGTGTAACATTTAGGATGGGTTTGGAGGCAGGTGGATTTCTGGTGAGGGACTTAGGAAGCGTGACCAAAGTTCGGTGCAAAAGGGATTTTTTTTAAGAGAATAAGTGACTGGTACGTATACAGGACACAATAACAACGAAAAGGAACTTGCGCGGTGCCAAAGGAAAGAAAATAACAAACCCAAATGAGTCTAGCTAATACAGCGAGGTCTAACCTGAACAAAAATCCAAAGGGACTTCAGCGTCTTCAAGCGCCCTAACGTCCCTGCACTGAACTGACCAGAACCGAAACACACCAGCGGCACACGCCCCTAACCCAGCGTGTCCACACGGAAAACAGCCCTACGAGCGCACACTGTAACCCGGCGCCCTTACCTCCACCTTTGTCCCGGGTGTACGAGTTCACAGTTAACAATAACACGACACGAGTGTGAACCAATTGCACGATTATGGGACAATGGGTTAATATGGGTTAATCAATGAACTGGCTTCATCACTCTGCTTTCCTCCCCACTGAGAGCTGGTGTGTGGGGAGCGTTCTGGTGCCCTATGGCTGCTGTCGCATCATCCAGGTGGGGCTGCACACTGGTGGTGGTGGAGGGGATCCCCATTACCTGTAAAGCGCTTTGAGTGGAGTGTCCAGAAAAGCGCTATATAAAATGTAAGCAATTATTATTAATTAATACCGAAGAAAATACACGAGCAAGGAATAGGGTAAGGTAATAACAAAATACAGGTAATCAAAACGACCGAACACTAACCGAAGAGCTAATGGAGCCGAACCTTGTTCAGGTATTAACTGTAGATCTAGTTGCTGATTGGTCGGGAGTTGATTGACGATGACGTCACCACTGCCGCAATGGTGTAATGATGGACCAATTGGGGGGGTATGTATCCAAATACAGGAAGTGGGGAAAAAAACATACGGACACACGCGGGGACGTAACACCCCCTCCCACGAGTGACACGACCCGCCCAGAGAGAAAGGGGTCCGCTTGCTGAACGGCAACTAGTGGTTCTCTAGAGATCTCCAAATCCATATCCATACTCGTTGCGCTCTTCCCAGTATCCAACTTTTTAACGGGAGAGCGAGTGGCAGAAAATGATAATTGGACTTTAAATTCTGGCGCAAGAGGTTTATGATAAATCAGCTAAGTCTCCCAGTTTCCGCGACTGCGCACGAGTGACCAGGCAGGCAGGGGACGCGTCGGGAAAGCCTCTGCTGGCTCGCCGGAGAGCGCGTCTGGCCGATTCGGCTCTTCCAGCACAGGCTTTACTTTGCCGCCTGCTAGATCACTTTCTAGGATAAAACTTGCGCCTGTAACAGGTAACAAAGGGCGTACCCCAAAAGAACAAGCCCCTTAGCTAGGTCACACCCCAAGTTTACTCGGTGTAAGGGTACTTTTACGATTCTCAGTTCAATTCCTTGAATTAATATATGAGAGTCACAAAAGGTTTGCTCAGAAAAGGGCAGTGTGTCTGCAACAATGAATGACCGGGCTGCTCCAGAATTTCAAATATTGACAGCTAACTAAATGGACTTTTATTTTGTTCTCAAAACTCAAACTGCCATTGTCTTGGCAGAGACAGCGGGTTTCAGCACACTCAGCACCTCATGTTACAGAGACACTTTCTACCCACAGCCAGAAAGCCTGGAAAAAACACATCCTTGCACCTCTGTGCTGCGCTTCCTCTACTAGCCAATTAATTTCGAACTTGAACTATCATTTCAACATGACGTAAACAGCAGTAATGCAGACTGGTCGCGTACAAAGTGTTGGGCAGATTAAATCTACGCCACGCCTGCCCGACTTCTGCACACTTTTCGAAGCCCAGCTCCAGCCTGCAGCAGAAACCAGGCTAGAACTACAGCTGATGATAACATCCAACAGCAACACCCTTTAGTCTTTAATTAATGCTGTTTATAACTAAGGACCAAAATAAAGGATGTCTTTCTGTGGAAACCCTGCTCTTCCATTATTCATACGAGTAACATACACCTGTTACCAAGTAACACATGCTGCATGAACAAAGAAAGGTCTGGCAGACCCGACTACGTGCTTACATTAAAGGGGCGTTGTTTAATTAAAAGGGACAGTGAACATTAACCTTTTATTTAATTAACCAATAAATAATTAGACACAGGTGTTCAGTAAGTAGAAACCTAGAGGCTAAGGCATGTGCGAACAACTAGATGTACAGTACCTGCTCTCTAAGCTGTAGCAAATAAGGAAAGTCATCAGCCTCTCTCGCTTATTATTACAGATTATTTCTTACTGATTCAACAGCAACTCAAACACTAGGCCCATCTCTGTCTGGAGTCGGGCTGACAAAAGCACCCCGAGTAACAAGAGTAACTCTGGGCTTAGGTTTAGTAGCAGAGAGACGATTGCAGTACGGCGAGATGGGTTTGCACGCAGATCAAGATGGCCTTCTGACTGCTCCTTTGTTCTGCTTTGGCCTGCACTGCAGACTGCTGCTGTTCGAAACTGCTGCTTCATTAAACTATCTCATGACAATGGAACCTACAGCAGTGTGGAAGCCTGCAGAACTGCTTGCTGTTTCCCAGCCTTTCTGTGAAATTCCCGCAAGACCTTCTCCACTTGGATTGACGGGTAAGCAGGGAGATCTTTTTTCTCTCCCTCTAAACAAACAGAAGGAAGGATTCTGGAAACAGCGTAGCCCCTTACAAGCCTTCTGCTCCCCCAACACCTCAGCACGAAGAGTTTCGCTGGAGGGGACGACAGGGAAATGCTTATCTTAGCTTCGCACTAAATGGGGTTCACTTCCATTTCAAATTTTTGATAGTTTTCAATGCACACTAACCTTAAACCAGCTCTCTACGCACGCTGGCGGCAAACCAAGCCTGTAACATCAGCCTCATAATTTCAGTCTTTATCACCTGCACTCCACAGGGAGTTTTTAAATCCGAGGATTTTTGTAAAGCTTCAGCAATCACATGCTATCAGATCAAACCCCACTGAGCACAGCAGATACTGCAGTAGGAGAAAAGTATAGCGTAAAATGGGAATTTGTGGCTGTGAGACAACAATTACTGAAATCTGCTGTTTTTCTCAAGACTTGCAAAAATACCAACTGCAGGAACGTCAGGAGACCCCAGCCCTGCACTCACTCCACTGATGCGATAGAAAGGCTTTTGCAAATTTTCTTTAGCTTTAACACTGAGCACATTTCCAAACAACAAAGAATGTAAAAAAATGGTTTATAGTATGAAAAAAACATACTTTGCAGCATTCATATGTATGAGGCTAAAATAAATATTCTTAGGATATGTGCCTTCCTTATTTTTGTAAATGCTTGGTTTTCATCACACAATTAATTTCTCACCGCTTGCCAATTAATTACTGTAACCTATTAAGCAGACAGTCTTACCATACCAAACTCTGTCTACACACCCCCAGGTGTACCTGTCCTCCGTGCTGATCACAGAAGGAGATATTTAGGCTATCACACAGCGTGCAGGGCTGCACAGAGAAATGAAATTAAAGCACGTCAGTGACATTCTGAGGTGCATTATTGTGGGAAACTAGAGATTCCTTATCTGCACACAGAGTTGACTCCTTTTTCTATTATTTATTATTTCTCCAGAGATCAATTTATGTTAGCATGTGCAGGATGTTTGTCTAATACAGCGCCAATCCGACCCCTGCATTATGCTTTAATACTCCTCCGTTCGCTCATGATAACCCAAATGCTGTTCCTTATCAGCCCATGCTGGCCCATTACCGGCAGGCACTTTCATCCTCTTCTCTCACCCTGCTCTTACAGTCTCTGCGCTCCGTCTCCCTCCCTGTCACACGGCTATCTGATCTCCGCGGCTCATCTATAGTCAAAAGACAGGACTCGGATCCTAAAAGACTCAGGCTGTGCTACTCCTTGGATAGCTATTAAAGTCCTGCTGTCCAGGACAAAAACAGAAGCGTAACTGGGGATTCACCCTAATTTTTAATTGGGGATGTGTATCTATGCATGATATAATATCTCTACATACTAAGATTAAAAATGCAATAAATGAGTACTGGAACCTATAACATTTGTAGAATTTTTTACACTGTCGCTCAGTGTACAGCGCATATAATGCATAATACATGAAGCATCTTTTCACCACCTTTTCTTTTCTTCTGACCACACGCCTATCTGTGTAAATATATTATTAATACTTTCGTTGTGCTCTTAGGGCATTTTCAATATGCATTCTTCCAAAACAAATAAAAATACTTTAATAAAGAAATATTTCCTATCTCAAGTCTTTAATCCAAACCATAAATAAAACAATGCTGAAGAAAGCCCCGCTCACTTCAAACACACAAAGGGAAATGGAAAGACACCCAGTTGAATGTCTCCGGGGACCCCAATGCAAGAGCCTCATTCGCTCCTCGTCAGATATACTGCTGCTCCGGTTCAGAAGCGAGAGCCTTTGGTCTGGAAACACACAGGAACCAGCAGGTGTTTGAAGCGTTCAGACTCGGACGCCCCCTTGCTTCCCCTCCTGCATTGCACCTGCCTGTCTTCACAGACCCCTGCCTTCTCCCAAACAGGACAGCTGCCGTCCACTGTTAATGCACCTTTCCAGCTCGGGGAGGACAACTGTCTCCTCCAAAACCCCCCCAAAATACCGGTTTCTGCCACCTTCCAGTGCAGGCCTGCTGCCCCTCCAGCCCCTCTAGCACAGGCGTGGACGTGTGGATTCTACACCCTTGGCAAGGGTGTCTGCTCCTCTCAATGACTAGCTGGGTCCACTTCTCTGTATCCCTACTAGCCTGCCTGCCCTGGCTGGTTTGGAGGTTTCCCGCGTTGCCGGAGACAAGAGGTGCAAAGGAGGCTGGAAATGGGACAGGCAGCTTTGAGAGAGGACAGGGAGGGAGCTGTGAGCAGGAAGAGGAAAGCTCACCCTCCATGAACGATCGTTAGGGGTCAATGATTACCATGGGGGTCAAATTGTGAGCTTGAAGGGGGCAGGAGAGCGATCTGTGATGGCCACGTCAAACCAGCAGGTGTTCCCTCCACAACCAGTGTCCGGAAGAAGAGCAGCAAGGGGCTGTGGAAGACACCAGGAGCTAAAGGCAGCCATAGCCCTCATCCATCGTCTCTCATCCTTCTTCTTCCATCTACAGACTCTGGACATGCCCCCTTATCTCATTAATAAATCAATCACACCTCCACTATCTTATTCTCTTTCTTCCAGTGCTGTCCTGACCACATGAAAGAGGGGAGCAGGAGCCCGTGGCATAGCAACGAGGACAGGCAGGGAGGGGCAGGTTGGAGGTGTGCCTGGCGTTGTTCAGTCTGGCAGACCGGCCGTCTCCTCCGATACAGAAAGATCAAACCCCAACTGAGCACTTCTTTTCCAGTGGGAGTTTTCAGGAAGAAAAGTCCACTCTGCCCGATTCTATGCACATTGCGTCTGCAGATCAATGAGAGAGAGAGAGACCCTGCAGGGGTCGCGACAGCTACTGTACATTAGGAGATACTCGAGCAGGAAAGAGTTAGCAGAGAAGGCCGGGGGCGCATGGAGTTGGGTCTGCACGATACAGGCCAATAGAGCAAGACAGATGAATTCAGCCCATTAGAGAACCTTTTAAGTTTAAGCAGCTGCGTCAGAGTAATAACCTACAGTATCACTCCACTTAAGAGCAGCATAGCAATACTGAGTCCCATTACCTGGGGCGGGGGGCAGAAAGGTAAGGTTCAGGAGTGAGGTGCTGCAGCGATTCTCTTCTCTCAGTCTGTAGCTACTGAGAAAAGAGCCCCCACCCCCAACTCAATGTGACCCCCACTATCCCCACCTTCCCACCTCCTGCAGTTATTAATGTCTCCACAGCCTGCTGGTGAAAAGCACATTTATAAAGCGCAGCATTTTAATCTCACCCAAATCTCAGCATTTCTCTTCTTCTCCGCTGATTTTAAAGACTCGCGTATTCATGTGTCTCCGTGTGAAAATGAAAACGTAGCGCTCTGTCTTTGAATCCTCGCTCTGCACTTACTCATTCGATTTTGCTGTTTTTTTTTTCTGGGGGGGGGGGGAGAGAAAGCTCCCAGGAATGCTACAAGCAGCACAGATAGTTTACAGGAGAGTTCAGACTCTCTCTAGGTTTTTCTTCCACTGTTTCTTTATTCTTTGAGTATTTAAGAAGGAGGCTGCCTATAGCAGGACCAGGTGATTTAGAAATTTCATAACAGAAAAACACCAAGCACAAAATACACTACACTCAAACACATATTTCTCTGGCTGCCGGGCACACAAGTCCCAATGAGGACAGGACCACGAAAGGCAGATATTTTTTTTTTCATTGGGTGCTGAAGTGATGCTGGAGAATTATTCCCACACACTGTGCACAATATGGCTGAGCTGTGAGTCTGGCCAGTGCTCTGGCTATCTGTCAGCAGTGTCTCTGCACACCTGAGCATCCCCTGGAAGACAGCCCACTGCTGCGCACCTGAGCACAGTCTCACAGGAGAGGCCCTAGCGTGGGCACGGGGACAAGACAGATGCTGTTGATTCAAACTCTTTTCCTTTTTCTTTTTTTGCACAATTCCCCATTTGAGATCACTCAGCATAAACTTCATTCACATTCTGAGAACCCAGCTGCATTTTTTGAGCTGTTAACTCATTTGGTTTCTTTCTTCAGCCTGACAGGAGCGCACAGAATATCTGAATATCATGCAATCTGTGTTTGAAAGCTGCAGAGAAGGGACAGCCATGACTCAGTGGTGCTCTAGTTTTCCCACTCATTTTTTCTATCTTCTGTACTGAATGTGCCAACATAAAACCTGAAGATAAACAAAATATTCATAACCAAATAATTTATCTTGCTGAGCATCTGAAGTCCAAAAACAGCACACTCCATTGCCATCCAATTCTCTGACACTATTGTAATGATTAGAGAATTTTCAGTTCCGTATGCTTTTTAAGCAAAACAAAACCAAACTAGACTATTAGCACAGTATTTATTCTTATAGTCCCTGCACACCATTCATGAAAACACCTGGTAGGATACAATTGCCAATTTCAATCATGAGAATCGCTCAAAGTTTTTGCTGGCTTTTGCAGAGGCGTGACACGTGGCAATTTGATGACGGATGACTTCGCGGACAATCCTCGGGATGAGTCACGTCACACAACTACGCACACAGGCCCAGGATGGGCAGAAATGGGCTTTGGACACGACAGCATATAGGAATATTCTCGAGATTTAAGTCAAATTTAAGTTTCCCTTCAACTGAAAAGAAATAACACAAATATTATAATATATTTGCCAAGACATATACATATCTATATTGAAGTACAATGCATGACAACCCAGTTACTGCTTTTACTTGATTCACGGAGAGTGAACAGTTTTTCTAATGTGAGAAATCGAAAACGCAATTTAAAATATTGAAGAATGACATTTGTTGGTAATGCAATTTGTGTTGAAATATTTTTTTTATTTTATTCACCTTATAAATATTTGTAAGTGCATTTACAAAATACTGTCTTGATTTTATAAAAATGAAATATTAATAACGTTACAAAAAGAACCTCAAAATGACTTTTGCATTAGCTATAAGGGATTTTGCTGTGAATTCAGCATAAATGTTATTCGTGATGGTACACATTGGGCTTAAAAAAAAGAACAACAAATGAGTTTTTGAAAGTAAAGCCAAACCAGACTGAAATCTCTAGCAATAACATTTAATGTTATGTTCTATGGCAGCACATATAACAAAGCTATAAACGCTAATGTAAAATTCTGTGCATTTTTCTAAATAGGCATTCACAGTGCCTAAAGTCATATCATTACAGTACTTCATCGCTCACTGTACAAATGCTTTGAGTAACTATTACCTCTACCACATCTATATTTCTACTGCAAATTTCTCTAGCTGAAAAATAACAGAGCCAAAAGAAAATCAAAGGAAAACATTCCCGAGGTCAAACCAAGGGAAACAGATGCTTTGCACAAAAGCACACAAGAGCCCCAAACTACAACCAGCCATCATGAATCACAACCTGTTCTCATCGACAGCAACCATCATCATCATACATCTTCACCACCCAACAACTTCTTCATAATTCTGTAACTTTCCTCCTGCGCCTCCATAATTCGAAACAGGAACATCCTCCGTTCACACTCGCACGCCTGCAGGGCCATGACACTAACACAGGCCTCTTGTAGGGGCAGAAACCAATCTTGGTTTGTCAAACTGCAATTAAAAAGATCTCAGTTCTGCGTTGGAAGCTTCCTCAGTCCCTCTCCTGTCATCACTGGATACTGGCTTCTCTTGGTATTATTTATAAGGATCTTCTGACTGGTGGGATCCAGGGTGCCAGTGGGGAGACTGTGGGGGCTGGGGGGGTGCTGCTGAAAATAGGCTTCATTGTGGCTGTGTTATTTTAGGGGTTCGCTTGGCCACAAACACAGAGGGGACACCACTGAGGGCGATACACATGTGTGTGTGACTTGTTAATGTTGAATTGCTGAGCAACTTCTAAACGTCTAAAGTCTGCTCAGTCATACAGTAGGTGGTCTGTAAGGTAATAGTATCAGATTTTCTGTTGACTGCACTTATGCACCTTTAGATTACCCACAAAGGCACAGCAGCAAGAAGTAACAGGGAGAATGGGGACTGCACTGAATGCTGCTCAAGAATAATCCTCCCTCACAGTGTGGCGGCAGAGGCTCGGACTGCACAGATGTTAGGATACTTTCACTCCTTGTGCCGAGACTTCCTGCGAAAAGCAATCGTACCTGTTTCACCTCAATCAGCCACACAGCAGGAGGGATGGAGGATCTGAGGACACAGTAGCCTGCAGAATGGCAGTCTCGTTTACCAAAACGCTTGTGTGCGCGATATCAGAGATGGCAAATAACAGAAATGAAGGCACGTCTAGTACGACAGTGCGGTGCGGCCGATTGGCTCCGGCCCTGCCCGAACCCCAGGCGGACGAGCACAATCACAGGCGGGGCGGGGGTGGCCGGGTTTCACGCCGCTGTCCAGAAAACAGCCACAACTCAGAAGAGCTGATCGATGGAGTTGCTTGGGAACCTCTAGGGCTGAATACTGTATTTGCAGCCCAGGTCAAGCAGAGAAGCAGAAGCTGCAGAAGGTTAACGATCTGATAACCATCAGCATGGCTCTGTCACCATGATCCTTCCCCAGTTGAATGGCCGCCTGCACTTCTGAGTTGGCTCGCCTTGGTGCGGACTCCTCCCGAGAAATACGGTCATTCTTTTCAAGGACACCCTCGTTACAGACACAAACAGCCGTGTGGAGCACGCAGGGAAGTGGCCGTGGCACTTGTTCTCCGGCTCCTGTCGTGAGTGTTGTCACCCAGGGGCAAGCTGAGCCATGCCATGTTTGTAACGCGAGGCCGGGAATCGTCAGTCCCGCGAGGTTCCCCACATGGCTTCGGGGTGCGAAAGGGCCAAGAGAGGGAGAGAGAGCAGGGGGTCTCTGGAAACGAGCCAGAGAGCACTTCTCTGCTCAGCCCCAAGATGGAACTAAATCTCCAGCTTCCTTTGTAGGTGCAGGGATGTTTTTTTTTTAACCAACAGCATTTTTTTACAGCCTGCAGAACTTTGCAGATAATTAAAGAAATTAGAACACAGGCAGCTGCTGATGGCTGAAATAATGAAAGGTTTTAGTGCAGATAATGCTTCCCACGGAACCCCAGCTGGGGCCTGATGGATAGTTAATACCTACTATTACCACCCTTACCTTTCACGATTAGTTCTGCGTAGTTAGACACCCCTGATCCGCCGTCCGATCGGATGACACATCGGTACTTGCTCACGCCCCTCTGCTGAGTGTCGGCCACGCTGACGGTGGCGGAGAAGCGCCGGTGGTTCACCACCCGGGTCACCATGAGCGCGGTGTCTTTACCGTTCCACTGCTGAAACATGTGAGGGCACAGCATGCAGCGCGTGAGCATCTCTAGTCACGATGGGACCCCCACACTCCCTTCTCCTCACCCTCCCAAGCTGCTGAACGCATCCCTGCACACCAAACTCACTAATCCCTTCAATGCCTGCAGGAGACTAGGATCTGCAAAAATCTGGAATCCAAAGGACACTTTTTCAAAGATCATTAAGATACTATACAGTATATTACTATTGCTATTTATCTAAATGTATGACTGTTTTTTCCACTCAGACTTTTTAACTGCTTCCACAGAACAGAGAGATTCTGCAGAGATCGAATTTCTGCTTGTCTGTGAAATTTGCCAGGGAGTGATCTATGAGCTTCTAATATACCAGGGCTTGGTACTATTTGATTCAATCTATAAACAGCGTTACAAATTATGATTTTTTTTTAAATACAATTTTCAAAATTGATGAATGTCAGTTAATACCACTTGCTGTGTTTATGTTCTCCAATCAATAAATTAAGAAACGTATCTCCACTAGGGTTAGTTTTCAATTCATGTCTATTCTCTCTGGCTTATTGTCTGAATGACAATGACTGACAGCACTGTAATGCTTTCATTAGGACTTGTGCTGGTTTTGCGATTTCATTTGCTGCCACGTCTGTCACTCAAAGCAGCAGCTGTACATTGAACTTTGTGGGTAAAGTATGGTGGAAAGAAAGAAGATGGTAGCTGCTGTCGGTAACTGGGGTTGTACAGTATACAGTGTTTGTCTGCTTTATGATGCTGCTGAGCGACATGTCAACAGCAGCTTTGCCACTCTCTGGCTTGATCTCAGGAGGCAAGCAAGGCTGAGCCTGGTCAGCACTGGGATGGCAGGCCTTAGAGCAAACCCAGGTTGCTGCTGTAAGTGGTGTTGGTGGACCAGCAGGGGGTGCTCAGAGCATACACAGCCCAGCTCCCTAGATAGCTGTGAACTCCAGTTCTAAATGCAATCAGCAGTCACTGTAGTCACTGATCTTCAATAGACCCCAATGCAGCAAAATGTTTTCTTTGGCCCTCGAGTGCAGGATGGTTATCATTCCTAATCATAACTATTCAAAGTATCAAAGGTGTGATTATTGTACCTCTCCTTCCTGTTGAAAAAATATATTTCAGACATTTCACTCAACAACCAACCTAATAAAGCTGATGTGCACATGATGGGTAGTGTTGAGTCAGTACCCAGAGCATCAGTTCAAGCCAGTAGTTAGGAGCTCAAACCCATAAAAAAAACAGACAACACTGCAACCTTTGGAAAGATGGGAAACACACAGGTGCCACAGCTCTAGAGCAGGTCATAACCTGAATCGATCTTCAACACCTGGTGGACTGCGGTGAATGAGGGCTGGACTTGGAGACCCTCTCTCCATCTTCAAGCAGTGCAGCAGAGCAAGCAGATTCTAGTTACCCCCCCCTAAATTTCATCTCACTGCACAATTTTATAGCTGGTAATGTTTCTACTGAATCAATCCTTAATTACTTAATGGACCCATCTGATGAACATAATTAAGCATCAGCTGGAAGAAAATTAAGACTTGCAGTGGATTGCAATGCAAGTGCCAGGTACTACTGTAGCAAATACAATTGTGGGCAAATGCACAGTGCCAGGATGAGAGCAGGACCTCCCAGCCCCGGCTCTCAGGACACCTGTCTGAAGCTGAAAACAATTAAACAGGCCCGATTAGGAAAGTGATCAGTTTGCTGGAGGGACTGACCTGAAGCCACAGCTTGTCGTGCTGAGACCACTTGCCCCCGGCAGTGCACTGGAACGTCGCGTTCTGCCCCACGTTCACCTCCACGTTCTGCAGCCGCAAAAAGTGGGGGGCCTTTCCTGCCATTGACAAGAGAGACAGAGCACACGGTCAAGGAGGGCCTGCACGGGCTGGGAGAAGGGTACCAGCAGTGTTTCACTTTCTCTCTGTGTCAGACAACCTGCCTTACTTAACTTTCCAATAGTTTTCTCTTTAATTAATTGGGTTGAGCTAAAAATTACTAGAAAAAATATCTGATTTTCTTCCAAGACCAGCAATTTGTCAATGTCAATTTACCCAGAAATATTAATACTATTCAAGTGGTTTTTTTTACGCTGCCTTTTAAGACACAGGAGTCTGACATCAGTAAAACCCAGACTCAAGTCTCAGGCCTATGTGGCAGAAAGTCTGAGATAAACAAGCACATTCCAGCCTGCTGGGGCATCACTGGCACTGAGGACATTATGCAATTATCTGGCATCTGGGGCAATGCTGATGGGGCAACTGTTGTTGTTAAAAAATTGTTACAAAAAAACATTTTGTTGATGCCTGGAAGGTCGCGAGGAGCGTTTTCTTTTTTAAGTCGCTCCAAAGGCAAATTCCACAGAGTGCTAGGAAAGCTGAGCAGGGCAGTCAGTTCATTCCCATTCACTGAGCTTCTCGCAAAGCCTACAGACGAGCCAAGGCCACAGACCAGGAGCTGTGCTGCGCTGAGCGGGCAGGCGGAGCCTTACAGAGCGGGAATGGAGTGTGCAGCACTGTCCACTGGCTATCCACTGTGTGTACTGGCTAACGTACCTCAGCAGATCCATGCTTGTGCCATGCTTGTGCCATGCTTGCAGAGATTTCCCCAACCCACAATCATCACTCCCGCACCCCCTCTCTTCTCTAAACCCCCTGAAACATGGTCCCGCTGTCCATGTTGTTTCTGGGGTGAGGGAAAGAAGATCATTCGGTTCAAAGTGTGGGGTCACAGCAGGGCTACTTACGGCAGGGGTGGGCAAGAACCCTGACTTCATCCACTGCGATGAACCCTGGGTGGCCTTTCAAAGACATGGCTTCAAATATGACCTGCGGAAGAGAAAGGACAGACTGAGTAGAGAGAGGGAGTGGAATTCAGGTTAGCAGTGCACATCACAGCAAAAGGGTAAGATCAGAAAGAAGTTTTCCAATAGCGGCTAAACAGTTAATCATATTTTAAAGAGGATTGAATTTCCCAAGCGCTTGTGTTGAGCAGAATAGTTGCAGGCCACTCGCTCAGGAAATCTGGTTGCTGCTGTCTGCGTGTTAGAGTCAGCTACTTTCAATTCAAATCCCTCAAAGCTGAGGAGCTCAAACACAACAAATCTGGAGGCAGAGAGATGCCTGGGTTTAATTCTACACTGATCTGCCAGAAAATTCAGAGTGTCAGAGAGATTAGGAAATCTCTGAAACTGCACCACGCTGTATGGTAACTTGCTAACGACTCACTGCTCTTATAAAAACTTGCCCATAAAGTTGTGTTAAGCCACTCAAGGACAGCTGTGGAGGAGTCATCTTGAGTTTACAAACACTTAAACTCCACCTTCAAATGCACCCAGCTTCAGGGGTTCCTATGTGAGTCTGATGACAAATAGCACATCACACAGTGTCAGAGGTGGGCAATGTCAGACATCATCAGTTCAAACCCTAAGATGCTGGTGTGGGACTGGCATGCTGAGAATGAGAAAGGCCTGGGGTGAGGATCGTTCACAAGCCTTCAGCCCCTGGCACTCCTGGGTAGTGTACAGCCAGAACATACAGAGCAATGCTGTAAACAGCGATGGTTCTCTCCACCATAGATCTTCACTTTTCATGCTTCAAGCTAGATTTCTTTCCTTTGTTTTGCTGTAGCTCTTTTAACTGCATTCTCCTGCTGACCACTTTAACGTCTATATCTCTTCTCAGATGTCATGGTCAAATCGGCCCCTTGGGCCACAGCTGACAGCCTTAAAAGACGAGTAATGTTTAATAGATTTTCGTATGTGTAGCTGTCAATGGTGCCAATTTGCGGACAGAAAAGGCAGAATTCATACCCCCCGGCTATCAGTAAAACTGGTTTTGGAAAACGGCTGCAGCTGTCCAAACACAGTGATCGCTGGCAGCCACCAGGAGGAGGTGTCAGGTATTTCGGCATATTAGGCATCGAAATGTGTGCGTTTGGCTAATCCTGAGCCAGACAGCGAACTGCTGCAGTACAGTCCTGGCTCCTGACAGCAGCTCTGATTTCGGCACGCATCCTCCTCCCTCACACTGGCAAGTTGCTGCCTCTCAGCAAGTAAACACATTATTTGTGAGATTTTTCTTAAAGGCATAATTTTAGGTGCATAATAGCACACAGCATCAGCATCCTCTGTGACACAGCAGGGCAATGAGAGGTGGCAGGGCTGTAATCACATCCTTGCGAAACTTGAAGATACAGCCCACTTACAAGCAGACCGCTCCAGCCTCTCGTCCAGCAGAAAAACACCTGTCGGGCAACACGAGTCGTTTCAAAGAACAAATGCCCCTTCTTGGTGATATTCGGCTGCCACCTGTTAGGACCCAGAGAATGAAGTAGTTTCTTTCTCGTTTCAGTGCTGTGTCCCCGTCACAAGCCCTGGGACCCTTGACGCACGTCTCCGCTCTGCTCTGACTTTCAAGTGCTTCAGCACTAGGGTCCATGTCTCTGGCCTGTATGTCTCCTAATCCCAGCCACGGGCCCACAGTGGGCACTGGTCCAGCCGGCAGTTCTACCGATCCAGCCCACAGCAGCCTGAGTGAGAGCGGTGCGCACTTAGGCCTTGCGGACGCTGTGTCTCACACTGCGCTGCGCACGCGGAGTAGTGGGAACTGTGTGGGCAAGAGCGAGGCCACTGAGGTGAAGTATGACAGGAACTGTGGGAGTTTGGAAAAGCTCACTGAACGCATGGAACAAGTTACCACCATGTGCTTTCATAAGGGAAAACATGCAATTATATAAAATTTGACTAATTGTAATTGAATAATATATCACTTTTCTTTTTAAAAAACAAATCCATTAACGATGACATGATTCCTTCTAAAAAAAAAACTCTTACTTTTGAAGCAAGCAAAGCATCTAAATCAATTAAGAATTATTAACTAATACATAATTTGAAAAAAAAATACCTCCAGCTGTTAATGCAAGGAAAGCAAGTTGTATAAAAAACAGAGATTTTTCCAAAACACATAAAATTATTTTCATACCAGATGCCATTGTGAGCTAAGCAAATACATCATTAAAGCTAAAATAAATAGCTTGATATTCATGCTGCTGCCCAAACATTTCTCTTCCTGTAACAGCACAGCCATCATACAGCAGAATGGCAGAACAATATACATCCCAGTCCATGCCAGTGAGTTTCCAGCTGGGTACACACCAGCGCGCCCCGCTGCTCCAGCCTTGCACTGCGCGCTGCTGATCAAGGAGCCACACGACCACATGGTTCCTGGCAGCACTGCAGTGCGGAGAGCTTTCCTGGGGTGACTCTCGAGCAGGAGAAGGACCCCCAGAAACGTGCACATGAATATTTGGAACACAAAAGAAGCCCTTACGCCCAGAGGTGAGGGAGGCGAGGGGGGCTCACCTGGTACGAGTTGGGCCAGAAGGTGCTGATGGCGAGCTCGGCCTTGACCCAGCCCTCGGTGACGCCCGCGGAGGAGGCGTTCCACACGGGGTTCCCCTGGGGCCCCCCGTTCACCTTCACGTAGACGTTGAGGGCCCCGGGGCTGGAGCCGTCCCGGCTGGACAGCGAGTAGTGGAAGTCGATGCAGTGGGTGTCGTTCTCCTTCAGCGTGGGCAGCA
Source organism: Atractosteus spatula (assembly GCF_055471065.1). NCBI lineage: Eukaryota > Metazoa > Chordata > Actinopteri > Semionotiformes > Lepisosteidae > Atractosteus > Atractosteus spatula. The sequence goes on from NC_142724.1 coordinate 1,081,879, forward strand.
GCAGGTGGGCCTTCTGCCCCGAGGCCCTGCCCGAGCCGTTCACCATCATGAAGGAGCCTGGGGAGAGAGGAGCAAGTCAGCTCTGATCCCGGGGGGGCTGGCGGTCCAGCGGCCCCTCCTTCTCAAGTTAGACGTCTAGCATCATTGACTGCGACACTTCCGACCGGACTCCGAGGTGAGTTAGGGGCAACTGTACCTTTAGTGTATGTAATTTAGAAAAAATTATTAGGTCAATTGCTTAATTGACTACTCAGGTTGGAACAAAAACCAGGTGAAACAAGGCCCTTCAGGAACTGAGCTGGAGACACCTGCTCTATGCCCTCCAGTCCTCTGATTTTCACAGCTCCTTCTTTGAAATCACCTGACCTTGTTTGCACAGGGCACCACAGGGCAGCACCAGGAGAGCTTGGACCCCCCTGCTTCAGGGCAAGAGATAACAGATCGTAACACCCGACAAATGAAGGGGTAATACACAGCACGGTTAATTGATTGTAACAAAGGAGGAATCTGCAGCGAGTGTTCACGCAGAGAGAACATTATGTGCTACAGAACGTAAGAACAGTGGGGACGCAAGAAAAGCAGAGAAACAAGGCAAACCCACGCAGCGCTCGTCGCAGTTCCAGGAAGCCATGAGCTTCCAGGCAGCAGCGAAATCTCGGACAGTACAGCCAGTGTTTCAGTACGCATGTCCAGGGTGCCCTCCCAGTTTCATTCTGCCAGAGAATGTCTCTTTGGCTATTTTAACGGTATATCATATGTGCAACAATGAACCATTCATCTCAGATGCTAATTACATTTATTATGCGATGAGAAACACTCGACTTCGCACAGCCCTGACATTAATCAGCAAAGCCCCTGGATAGCAACAAGACCAAGTGATGCAATGCGGCAAACCATCCTCCCAAAAATCTTACCAGCGGGGGAAACCAGGCTGATTAAACAGCAAAGAAGGAATCCAATCCGATTTACAAAATTGTTCACATTCCAAGATTAGCAGGGCAGCCGTGCTGTTTCTGTGCTCTGGCGACAAGGCTCTGCAATTTGTCCACATTATTGCACAAATTCTGGAGCAAATTTAAACCAAAGTCAAACCAAGAGTGGGGCTGAACCAGCATCACACAACCAGCAGGCTTTAAACCCCTGGGTTTAACAAGTCTAGAACACAGCCAACCTATTTATTTTGAACCCTCTCTCTACAGCTATAACACGCAGGATATGTTATATACTAAAAACTGAGCAATAAGGGGCATGCACATTATTGAAATTGAGTTGAAATTGGCTTTTCAGAAATGCAGGGGTGATGCATTTCCAAGGCACTGGCAATATACTGCCGACAAATATATATTCTTTTAAACACAAGCGCCAAGAGCAGTGTTATTTTTTCCTGATTGTTTTATAGGCACACTTGATTTCAATTTCCCCATTCAGATTTGCAGCCCGCTGTAATAATGGTCTGGAATGGAAATAGCTTTCCCACACACAGGAAAAAAGAGACCAGGAGACTGCCAGATCAATATTATTGTGCGCGCTACTCGAACCTATCAGAAGACACGCAACACTGACTTCTGGAGAAAGCAGGCGCACGTGTGACCAATTCCCTGGTTTTAATCCAGCCTGCTGCTGCGTGATAGACCAACAGCTGACACCCGGGGCAGGAAGATAAAGAGCTTCTCAGAAGCAGTCATATTTAGCTCACTTTTTTATTCCCTACACAAGTTATTAAAAAAAAACAGAAGAGAGGCAAATTCCACGTTCCCTAATAACAGAAACGACAATGGAGATTTGTGGAAACACCTGTGCATGGAAGTCAGACTTCACTCGCAGGCTTGGGCAGGTGCTGCCTCTTTTCCCCTGGTGGTAAATGGATCCCCAGTGTCGCGGGTTCGAGGAGCTGTCCGTGTTTCAGTTGTTTGAGTGTGTCAAATACGCAGATTCCCGTTTTTAATGTAAACACGGCATGCCTCCTGAAATAGCACAGCTGCACACATACTGTACATTTAAGGCGTCTTAACGCATTTGTCCAGACGCCTTAATTCACAGGTGCCAAATCCCAGCAAGGGTGTTTTATAGCTCTTTAGATCCCCTGTAGCAAGATCCAGAAGAACCAAAGACAGGTAACAAGTGACAGGAGGCCCAGTGCCCAATATATCCCATCTGATAGTCAGTAGCCAAAGGCCTATATGTTCAAGTGGCCAGGGTCAGCTACAATTAGTGAGGCTACGAAAATAATCAGTTAAGATGAGACTTTGTGTTGTTTGTGATTTAAAGACCCCTGGAAACCTGCTGGACAGTCTGAATCAGTGACCTCTAATCTTGTTACTACACTAATACTTAAACTGGAGGTCTAAGACCTAAAAGTCTGCAAATTTAGATTAATGAGGACCTCCTGTATGTCTGCGGTAAAATATATGAAAAGAGAGCAATGCACAATGTACAGAGACTGCATTTTTCAACAGGCTGGTGGAAATATTTAATACATCAATGCCGAGAAGCAGAGCCCTGAAGCTGGCAGTCACTCTCTGACTGGCGCGACGCGCTGCTTTCACTGTTCAACAAGTGCGGGAATGAGACAGGAAGCCATGGCGACTATCACTTTAAGATGCAATTAGGGGACGAGAGTGTTTTGGTCTGTTGCTGCTGAGACTGATAAAATGGACTCGCTTCTCCATCTCAATCCCAGAGGCAAATTCCAGAGACAATAAAACACCTATTTACCATAGTTTTATATGTGCAAGGTGATCTCAGAGTCCCCTGGTAATGTGCTGAAAAACAAGCCATACTGCTGGGCTGTATTCTAGAGACAAATAAAAGCCTGCAAAGAGCCGTGGCTCCAATGCAGAAGCGCTGTGAGCACGGCGTAGCACACGCCTCCTCCTCTGCAGTGCCATCGGCTCCTGCTTGGAGACTGGGTGTGCACGGCGGGGCGTCCATCCCTGTAGCTCACCCAGGACCTCCAGACGCAGGAAGGGTCACAATGGGAAGCCGCGGCCTGACCCTTCCCTCCTGGAGGCGCCGCCGGCGCTGGGTCAGCTCCAGGGCCAGGCCGCCGATGGCAAGGGCAGGGTGAGGTGGATGAGAAGCTGCAGGCATTCGGACAGGTGGCGTTTGCAGCCTCTCTTTCTGTTCTTAAGCTCTTCTTACAGAATCCTTCCAGCAGCCAGCATCGCTTCCGGCGATCAACTCCTCCGAGGACCACAAGCTCCCCTTGGTTCTGGTCCAGAAGAGTTCAGCTTCCCTGCTGCTGAGAGCGATCCCCCTGCAGCGCTGAGCGGAGGCCAAAGCTAACTAGGCAACAGGACCCATATGTGTCCTGTCTGCAATGTGCAGTGGCCCTGCATTATTCGCCTGCCTGCACTCCATGCCCTCATTGTTACAGCACAACCCCATCCGTGTGTTACTGGAAACAGATCACAATATTTTCTCACCACCCTGCTTAGCATATCACACGATGTTTCCCCTGCGGAGCGCTTGTCCCCGAGTGAGACACGCTTCACAGAAAATCTTGCTGTGGCCTTTTCAACACTATGGATGTCACTCACTGACCTTTTCTAAATCCCTCATTTTGTCAAACACGGGGGGACAGAAAGCCCCCAAACCATCCCATTAATCTGATAAGTGCGACATCAATAATTGAACTGTCACCACTGGGAACGTGCAAGACTTCAAGCCGCCTGGGCGCGAGCTGGGGAACAGCCTCGCTCTCTGCTGCCTGATCCGCCACCCCTGTGTCTCCAGGCCTCTCAGAGTAACGCACTCGCAATGAACACAGCTCATTTGAAATTAAAGCGAAATATTCCCTGAATGTTAACAGCTGCAAACACTTTCAAGTCTAATTGAGAATTAATTCAATAGCACTACTGTAAATCGTGCAGAAGACTTTCTGCTGCTCCGTTCCCTTGGGTAGGGTACCGAGAATAATCAATCTGATGTATTGTTTTCGTATATACACAGAGAGAAGAGTTGTCGTTGGTTTTTTTTTCTTTTGAAATAAATGTCCTCTGTGGGAGAAGATGCGCAGGCTGGAACAGAAGGCAGTGCTTACAGAAATCGACACGCCATTTGGCAGAACGCTGTGCAAATGGAAAGTCCTGTTTGTAAACACAGAACTGTGTGATACAGCGATTGCTTTAACATTTCTAAACCTGTCACTTTGATTTTTCATTTCATTACACTCCATTGTTATTTTGCCTTTCATCTGAAGAATTATTATTATTATTATTATTATTTTGTACAATCGGTGAAATTGATCATTACAGGTACTTGCAAATGAATTGCAAACTTTGTGGTTGATACAATATTTAGCTCACTTAGAAAAAAATCAGTAGCATAAAATGCTGAGCCCTAACGAATGTATCCTGCACAGGGCACTGATGAGCGTTCGTCAACCTCTCGGCAGCAGCTCAGGTCTCGGGTTCATTAGCAAGTACTCTTAACGATCCCAGAACAAACTAATCATACCCATTAACCTCTGCCTCTTAAGAACATATCACAGTAACCGTGAATCACAGTCGCACGGTTTTAGCATGTTTATACTGCACCATGCATTTACTCTGCTTTGCCACTCTTTTTCATGGCTATTTTGCAATTGCGCTGTGGTGTATTACACCATGGAATAGAACTGAACACCACAGCAAACAAACCCAAACACCCCAATAAAACCGAATGTCAATCAGTGATTGCTTGGCTCTTTTTCTGGGCCGCTGCAGCAGGGGATACAGAGATTCCCAGAGGGTCTCTGTGCTTCTGCTACAGGAAAATTATCCTGTGTCATTTCAAGTGCACAGCTTCTTCCTGTGGTTGCTGTCCCAACAGACACTGGGGTGATTTAAAATTGTGCTTGATGCTGCCAAATTTGTAATGGCACATTAAGGCGAAGGGCTGCTCAAAGATGCACATTATCTTATGCAAACTGTGCCGAATCACAAAGAAAAGAGTGGGGTCTGTTGGACAATTAAAAAAATTAACACAGCTGATCTGCTGTTTCATATTTGACCTTTTTGAAGCTCAACAACTGCAATCAACCTGCAGGACGATCATCCTGGACTTACTGACTTACTGCCATGGGTAACCAACAGTGTTTCTTTTAGTATTTCTTTTTCTTATATAAAATAATTTAATAAAAATCACGGAATAATATAAAAACTAGAAAAGAAAAAATACTACATTTCCTTTGTGCCAAGAAGTTAAAAAACGAAAGAGAGCAAAGCTGTAAAACAGCACATGTGAAGGAGGTTGTGTAAATAAATTGCACTCGGCACAAGATAGGTGAAGTGTAAGACTTATCAGATGCAGAAGAGAACGAGGATTAAACAGCAGCGGTTTTCTACGCTGTCTTCTTTGTCCTGATGAAGTGCAGTTTCATTTTGCACAGGCTCACACAGGGGGACGTGTTTTCTATGGATCTGAAGATATCTGAGCGATTTCTCAGCCCAGCTCCGCACAGCGATGCGAAGTGGAGGAGCGAGATAATGGAGGGCTGATGGGAAGCTGTGTCAGCCGGCGCAGGCTGACCCCTGTGGTTTTCTGCAGTAAACTTCTCGGTCGGGCAAAGAGCCAAACTCAGCATGCGGCTCAAGCGTTCTAGGGCTCGGAAGAGAAGGGGTTTCACACAGGGTCCTTGTGCTGAATCACGGCGTGTGCTTGTGTGTGCAAACACAGTGTCTGTCCCAGTTTCATTTATGCTCATATGCAGGGAAATGTGGATAAACACTTCTGGTTTCTTCGTTCATGCAAAGAAAGACCGTTTTCCTAGGAAGACGTCTAGGCCTGTGTTACAGTCATGAACAGCAGCACAGTCCAGCCACAGCATGGCCATCCACACACCCGTTTTCAACAACTTTTCAGTCCAACATGCCGCCTAACCTGGCAAAACAATGGGCACAGGGAGGGCATATCCTGGGAAATGATGTCAGTCCATGCGGCAAAGAGATCTCCAGTATTTGGATAACTTAACTCCAAAAAAGGTTTCATGTCTCAGGTATTCATGCAACTGAAGACACTATGATTGTACATGATTATGCAACTCCCTTGAACGGAGGAGTTGTTGATGGCAAGGGTTGCCACGAAATTAAACTCCTCCATGCTGAGCCAGACAAACTCTCTCCAATGACCTTCTGCAAGAATAAGGATACAGCACTGCTGAAATACCATGTTGCACTTCTTGGCCGCCCAGGGCAGTCCAAGCAGCTGCACATGACTGGCTCTGTGGGCTCATGGTGCTTTTGAGGAGGGAGGGAAGCACCTCTCCTTCAGCTGGCCCTGAACCTCCTGCACAGGGCTATGTTGCATGTGATGTGTTTGAAAGATCAGTGGCTCAGAAGTGGGCGGATCACTTTATCCCCTGTGTGCGGTTGCAGTGTTTGTGATAAACATACAATTGGCAATTAAAAACCAGGTGAGTTAACAGCAAAAATAACAGGCTATTCAAAATGTTGGTATATTTTTATAAGTACAAACATGCACTGTTGCATCTACCAACACAAAGGAATGATCTGAAAATTCTTAAGTTGTTTTTGCCAACATCCATACTTTAAAAATCACCAAAATCAAACAACACTTACAAATTCCAGCTGTGGCTGTGTGTTTTTCACAGCTCTACTGAGAAAGCCTGCAGAGATCCAGATGTGAAAACTGGAAGTATGCATCTCAAATTCATAAATTTACAATTCAAGAAGCATTGAATAAAGTAAGAAGTGATCATCATTGACAAATCAGAAGTTTACAAAAAAATATATGGCCATGCTCCATACATTACTGAGTGACCTTATTTCTCATGCTGGATTGCAGCCCGTAGTTCGACAAATGTAGACCACAGGTGTGTCTGTGTGAACATGAGCTGTGACTCTCATGGCTTCCCACTCCGAAAAGAACAACCTGTCCACCTTTAATTCCCTGAGGCGAATGTTGCACAGAAGCCAACGAAGGGAGTGAAGCGATACAATCTTCACACGAGTCTTTGTGTAAATGTGTAGCAATTAATGTTGTTTCATGAACAGCTACTACAGGAAACCGGGGAAGTGTTTCCCAAGAGGCAATAAATCATCTTTAAAACCACTGTAATACCATAATAAACCTTAATACTGTTCACACATCTGTGATTTATGTTGCTTTGAATTAAACATCAGATTTAAAGCTCAGATGTGATTCAATGCAGGTGGCGGTTATTTTGTTTCAATATTGACTCTTCATGATTACATTTCCTCACTGCCTTAATAACAAAAACTAATACAAAAAAGCTACCAAAGAGTAATTGGATTTTAAATAGGTTCACATCTCCACACAAATTTAAGAGCTGTCTATAAACAGCTCGTTTCAGAAGGCATGGTGGTGAGCGACTGAAAAATAAACCTGCTGTCCAGAGCTGTCACTCTGCAGAGGCCTGCCAGAGCAGCAGGGCAGGCATTTCTCAATACTTCTCCAACTTTCTCAAAGACTGGACAATAAACAGCGAGGGACACTGTCCTCATGCCCCATCGCTGTCAGACTGGATCTCTCAGCAACTCACTGCAGGTCAGTAACACCTCTTTTTTTTTCTTTTGAAAAATCAAAAGGACCAAGAAGCCTACAGTACACTGGGACTGGTGCTCATTTCACTTTTTACTATGGGGAAATGACTGTGAATCTGGGAGAGGCACACAATTACCCACAAGGTTGTGCGAGCCTAGAACAAGCATGCTGTTCAAGCGGATACACTGTCTTATTTCAGAAACAGCTGGATGAGACCCCCACCTCCCCTCATTTTCAATCTTACATGTCGTCGTATATATGTAAATGGAAGTTTACATGTATATATGTATCTACTTTTGTTTTCTACAGGACTTTAGCTGCAGTTTGAGGTCCTGTTTCATTTTCCATTAGGCTGGATCCTATTATAATCTGCAGAAGAAGAAGGTCTGGGGGAACAATTACTCCATATTCCTTTCTTTAAATATTTCTTCAGCTTGTTTCTAACTGCAGTTCATATCATACTCATCCATGCACTCATGGGCTATTATTGGTTAAAATGGTCTTCCAGGACCCCGAAGGTGATGAAAGGTCAAGTCAGTCTTTAAATCTAGGAGAGGTGCTTTCAGAGATAATATTCACATCTCCCCATTAGGTAAAGGAAGCAACTGTATTTAACTTCTAAGAATGGAGGCCCCAAGACTAAACATACTGTATGTATATGGAATACGGTCACCTCTGACAGCTTTAAAGAGGCTGCCTTTGGCAGCGGAGTTTCCACAGAGTCTTCAGTGTGTCCACAGACACCACATTGGCAGCACATGTGCCTCCCCTGGCATTACACGAGGAAGACATCGCCCCTGGCAAGTTCCACATTTGTAATGATTTGCAAATGAAAATACTGTCCTATTTTTGCTTCTGTATAGACAAGAGCATATTTACATTCGTAAATCATTACAATTTGCCCTCCAGAATGCATATTCTTTTGAAAACGATCAAATCATATTAAATCATTTAGGAATCACGAGAAGTGAGCACAGGTATTTAAGAATGCGTCTGAGAACCCTTTAAGGCCGGCAGACAGAATGTTTCAGTTCAATTTAATGCAAGCTTCATTATCCCCTGGGGATAAATATATTTACGGCAGGGACCAACATAACAATATAACAAAAACAGACAAATATCAGATAAGAGACACGAGAGCTATGTTACATTATTCGAGAGCGAGATTGCAGAGGGGATAAGATTTCCTGAGACTATTACTGTTACACCTGGGGACACAGAGTGTAAATTCACAATGGAGGGACTCAGGCAGACTTTCTCTTTGCAGAGGGCATTTAGATTTATTTGATTTGTTCCACAAATGGGGGATGGCATGGTGGCACAATGGTTAGCACTGCTGCTTCCCAGCACTAGGGCACTGGGGTGCTATCTGCACGATTTTGTACAGTGTGTTCACCCCACATTCACATGGAATTTCCTCCGGGTGCTCTAGTTTCCTCCCACAGTCCAAACACATACTGGTTTCTGGGAAAACTGGCCCTGGTGTCAGTGTGTGCATTTCTGTGCTGGTCTGTCTGTCTGCCCTGCGATAGAGTGGCATCCCATCCAGGGTGTACCCTGCCTTGCGCCTGCGGTTAGAAAAGGGATGGATCAGAATTTTTTCCAACCTGTTACCATTAATAGTCCAGATATTGCCAAGCCAACAAATGAGACAGTGTGTTAAAGCAGATTTTGCTCCGATGTTCACCTCGAGGTTAAAGTCGTGTCTACTCACTCCAGGCCACAGTCCCCCAGCAGCCGGAGACTGATGGCCAGGTGTGTCATCACTCCCCTGCACTCTACCTTTTCCAAGTTGACAGTTATTCCTGGAATGAAAACTGATGGAGGAGCCAAGGCCCTGAGAGAAAGCCAAGACTGTGGCAGAGAGGAAAAATTTTGCCACTGATTAAGATGCATGGAAGAGAATAATAATCCTTCAGAAACTCAATTATTGAGAGTCGGGTAACTTCGGCATGCTGGCATTTTTCGATAAGCTCTTTCCATCTTTTGTGGAGACAGTGGGTGATAACTCTGAGTTCTGGTGTCTGTCCACATCCTGGGAAGGGAACTGGACAGGGACTTAGGAAAATCTGTGGCAGAAAAATCAGGTGTCTGCTTGACCGTTGGAAAGGTCAATCTTATTCGGCAGAGATGATTTAAACCCAAAAAAGGCAAATAAATGAATACAGGATGGATCGTTTCCTGCTTGAAACTGATAGGAGGTCTCTGACAAAAAGAACTCTTCAATGATCACTTGCATGAGTTAGTCAACATGCCCCTGGGGCACACAAACAGACAGACAGGCATGAAAGAGCACCGCATGCAAAGGATGAGCACAGTTCACTCTGCAGCCCGCAGAAACTGTAATGTCACATCTGAAAGATGTAGGGTCCATAGACAAATGAAAAACAACGCTGGAGTTTATATCAGGTGGTGAGAAAAAAAATTACATTCACACCCGTTTTGTGCAGCCAATGGACTATATAATGGATTGCCGTAGTTTAACTGTCCGACTGCACAATGCAAAGCCTCCATTAGCAGACGGAGATTACAAATTTACAGCCTCTGCCTGTGGCCACCCCATTAAGAAAAGCACATTTCCAGAGATATCCAGTCAGTGTCTGGCTGCAAATGAAGCCAGTTTCTGGAAGCCCCAGTGGTGAGGAAGCACTGATTTGTGCTCACGTATCCTACGTCAATAGCTATGGTGTAGGAAGCAGCACCTCAGGAGATTTTTGCTTTCAATGAGCACAGTGATAAATCCCCGCTCAGCTGCCTAATTTGTTTAACTGCAAGTAACTACACTTTAAGCACAGAGGCTGGGGTGCTTCTGTGACCTGGAAGGCATATTGAAAATGGCAAACTGGTGCTCGTCCCCTCACTCTTGTTCAGCAAGAAGAGAACCTGCCAGATGCAGCCAGAGCCAGCTGTGCCCAGCTGTGGTGTGCATCTTGGACAGATGCTTCTGAAGTCCTTATTAATCCCTTCTTCTCAAGAGAAAAAAAATCATCCTTAACCAAGTGACAAACTGCCCACACTCCTCCCCAGTACACTGAATGCCATACCTCTGAAAAACATTAATTTTTATTAAATATACTTAAAGTCATTCAGTTGACTCAATGCATTCAATCCACTGTCGCAAAATTAATTTCCTCTACAAATTGTCTTAAATTGGTTCAGACTGCAGCCTGAAACCTTCTGGAAATAAAGTAAGAAAAAAGATGAAATAAAAAGAGCCGTATCCCTGCAGGCAGAAAAGAATTACTGAACAGCGTTGTCAGTTTGCATGTGTGTGTTTGTGTTGGGAGCACCTGTCTATAAAAGGAAAGCATTCACTTAAAATTGCTTTTTATTCTTCACAGCGGTTAAACTTTGCACAGCTAATTATAGTCTACCCTGTAATCGTTTACTCTTAATACTCATACCAATCTCTCTACAAGCTTCAATTATATTTTCCTGCTTTGAGGCTAGACAGCAAGTGGCTGAATTATCCATTCTCATGATTGCAAACAACGAGGAATTCTAAATGTTGTGCTGGCCGTTGAAGGCCAGCATACAGCCACATAGTGTAGATCTGGGATCCCTAAAGTGGCCATAACCTAAATCTGCTCGTCACAGGCTTAAGTGGACCTTATTAACAGCTCCTGTCAGCTGTTCAGGATGCTGCTGCTTTAGACAGACTGGGGACACTTGCAGACACACCGCCCTGGTTTGCCATGAATGGCAGTGTTCAGAAGTGCCAGAGACCACCTCACCCTTCTCATCATGCAGTTCGATGCTGCAATAGATTCACTCTTGTCCTTCTGTTTGGCACAGGTGCAGAAATGCATTAGTTACAAACAGATCTCATCATTCTTTTTGAAAGGAGCCAAGGGATCGGCTTCAACAGCATGGCTTGATAGCTTGTTCCACACTCCCACCACCACAGAAACACTGAAAGGAACAAGCTGTCCAGCAGATTAACGACATACTGAAATCTCCAGCCCCGGGCACAGTGGTTAAGATAGTACCAGTCAGCTGGTATTACTCAGTGCCGAAACACTTTAGATCTTAAAAATGATTTACAAAATCTCCAAAGCTAATCAGACACAAGGGGGGGCTCCTACCCTCCACATCTATCAAGTAAAACCATGCTCAGTCTTGTCACCCAAAAATGAATCAGTCTGTTTCCTATTTTAGAAAATCTGATTTCATATTTAGAGTGTCATCTCTGTTATAAAGCTGTTTTCACTTTAGGAAGAGATTTCACAAGACCGAGAGCCTATAATAAATGCTCTTATCCTCACTGGCTGAAGAGTTTATTACATCCGGATCCAGCAAATTCAAACCTTGTTTTGTGCTGCTATGAAAAAAAACTGCTATTCCAGAGCATTTTTACTTGGCCAAACAAGCAGTAAGAGTGCCAAAACTCTGAGCTTCACAGCACTCTGTCAAGGGCCAGTGAGATGCAGAAGACCATGTGGGAAGTCAACAATTCTACAATTCGAACTACATAAACAAGTGCCATTCTTTCTTTTCACGACTCCAATACAATCACTTGAGTCCTAAGATTGCTGGTATAGAGTTTGAAGCCCTCAATAGCGCTGCTTGCTGGAGAAGTTCTCCTCAGTAACAGCTGCAGTGTTGTCAGGGTCTCAGGAGGCTTTGCAAGGACGTATATCTCTTTCTAACTGGGCAGAAGCTCCAGGGGACACAAGCATTAAGGTGAATCTGAAAAGGAGAGCAGATGGTTCTTTCTTTCCTTTTTTTGTAAATCAGCAGAATAATATAACAGATTGGAGACAAACAGCAAGGTGGCTCTGTATCCCAGTTTATGATCATACTGCTATGGAAGTCTTGGGCTGAGGTCTAAGCTCATACATCGGACTCTTGTGGGGAGTGTTCGCCCTGCAGGGGCAGGAATGGGAACTCTCCATGCAAAGAAATCCCGGGAGTAACAAGTCTGAGACAGACTTGAGTTCCAAAGATTTTTTTTGAATGTGCAGAAGAAACGCAAAGTCTTTTACGTTATAATTTGTGTAGTTTGTGCAGTGATTTAGTCTGTGATTTAGATTTTGCTTTTGCTTCAGGTACTAGGAATTGTTCTTTCAGTCCCTTTGATTCATCCTGCATTGTAATCATTCCTGTGCTCTTCCTGTTGGGGTTAATGCATGTTAAATTACTCTCTCAACACATTATTTCTGATTGTTCTACAAGTTCATGCTATCCATCAGTTTATTTCTGCTTATTGGTGGTTTTGCAGGTGCATCCCCTGGGTTTGTAGCAGCCATGCAGGTGAGCATCTAGGAGACGGTTGTGCTGGGAGGTACAGACACCCTAGTCTGCGTTTCGTGCAGCATTCTTCAGGCCTGATCGTGCTCAGGCTGAAGCAAAGAGCTAATGGCAGGTCTTGATCTTTGTCTGTCTGCATCTTCTGCTGATGCACCTGAGCAGCAACCTGCTTTCCCACTGCGGGCTCATTCCTCCCTCTTTCAGGAACAGCTCACCTCCATTGTGCAGCAGTGGAGTCACACCTGGAGTGCAAGTCCCCATCTCTGCCTGGCAACACACTCCCGAACAGAAGGCTTATTGTATTCCCGGCTGCTTCAAAGGGCCTGTTAACCTCAAGCCTTCACCCTGCCGTTTGGAGACTAGCTTTCTAGTTCATGGCGTATAATTGGATGTAATCCATCCTGAATGTACATTCAGCAATGAAAATTCACCTTCTTTATTTGGCAGGTTTTCCTTCAAGGTCATTTCTGATGTGTTTTATCAGGCAAAGTGTTTTACAGGAGCTGTGACATTTGCTTAAACCCTACAGTAAGTATGAAAGCAGAGAGACCCGTCTTGTGGAAATTTCATTACAGAGCTGGCATGAGCCCTTTCTTATTAATGACCCCGGCTCTCTATATTGAGTTATATAAAATATTTAGTCCAGCACACTTCCAGCGGGTTAGACAGGTATTGTGTGGGACAGGGGGTGGGTTATAGAGATATCTCTCTCTTATCTCACTCATGCAGCGGGCTGAGCCACAAAGACGAAGGGTTATACGTGGCCACTAATTCATACCGGATACACTGAGAAAAGAAAAGGAACTTCTCAAGAATCTAAGACTTAAATTCATGAAAAAATCTCCAGCTTTATTTCAGGTTAATAGTGACCATGCCCTGTTAGCTCCATTATGTGCAGCCAGGGAGATTAACAGAGAAACTTCTCTCTCAGGTTCCCTTCAGACAGCTATAGCCTTCAGTGGCCATGATCAGCCTCTCACGGACTCTCGCCACAGGCAGGATTCTCCCTTCGCCCAGCTGCAAATCTTCTTTCTCAGAGGTGAAGCGCTGTGGGTGTTGAGGCTCCAGGATTTCCAATCACTGTGGTTTTAGTTGCAAGGAAAGGAAGTCAGAGGTAGGTTGGAAAAGAAGGCAGAGCTGAAGGCAGATGGCAGAGAATCCTGTGGCAGGGTCCTCCTCCAAACTGGAGGAAAATATGGGCTTGACATCTGAACAATGAATAGACCCAACCAATCTCTCTCCTTGAGGTGTCCGCTGTCTGTGGACACTGTCCCAACGTGTGCTGCATACTGAGAAGCTGCACACTCTCAGGCCGGATGTCACCATTACCCACGAGAAGCCAGATTTCCATGTGCTGGACAGAACAGAAGGACAAAGTTTACAAGCCAGGAGGCCGCCTGGCCCATGTAGCTCACGAAGAGGCCAGCAGCTCATTGATCCAGAGGACTCAAGCAGCTATTTCTTGAAGGAAACCAGGTTGTCATGGCCTGCTAGCTTGTTCCAGACACCAGCAGGCCATTGCGTAAAGAACCCCATTCACATACTAGCCCTTTCGGCAAAGAACTCCATCCTGATCTCCACCTTAAATGCTCTTCCCTGTGGAAAACAACAGGGAACCCGCTACCAGTCAAGGCACCTGTTTCAGCGCGAAGAAGGACAAAGGCTGAGCCTTGCTCTAGGTGAACCAGCTGTTTGACGATGGCAGGCACACGGCAGTGAACCCCCTGCTCACTGTCCACAACTGGGCCAGGGCCATGTCTGCCTGACCTCTTGACCAGAGGCACCTGCTCTCCCTCGCTCTTCTGAAACTCAGAAACCAGAGATGCAATCAATTCCTCTGCCTACAAGAGCACTTAAACCATCACATAGAACAAAAAAACACAAAAGCCATTTAACCCTGACACCCTTCTCCAACACTCCAAGTCATGCACTCTGAGCCTATAATGCGATTCATTTCTGACAACCTATAATTTATCAGCCAATTACTAACCCAAGCCATTCTGCGAAAGACGGGCTTCTGACAGTGCTCCACAAGTAGCAGATGTCACGTCCAAACGGCTCTTTTTCCAAAAGAGATGTTTTTAGGGGACAAGCATTGAGTACAAAAATGCACGACTGTCCCCGGCTTATAAAAGACCGATAAGAGCAAGGTCAGTCACACCAACAAGGTAATCCACTGCAGCAAAGCACAAAGTTCCAAATTACAGGTGATCGGCTCACAATCTTTTAAATACAGAAGATATTAGTCGCACAATTCTCTGTTTATGAGAAGGATACAGTTTTGGAACAGTTGTATCTGTGGGTAAATGGACTATTTCATTTACTAAGAGGGGTGCAGGCTCTCAAGTGACTGGAAGCTCATGTTCATGTCTGCTGTAAGCAAATACTGAAGCCCAGTACTTCAGCTGCTAACTCTGCCCTTAACAGTTGATAAGTACAACAAGGGCCCCTTTTACCAACAAAGCACTGAAAACCACCAGGCACTGAGCCTTCTGCAGGCATCACTGTTCTCAGAACTGCAAAACCCGTTCAAGTTCAAACTCAAACTTAATCACAACATACTGTATAAGCCACCACTGCAGAAGAAAATCAAATCAGGCTTATTTTTTAACATTAGGGGGAAAAGCATTAAACTCAAATTCCGACTTCTAAAGCATCTTAACGTCATCTGCTTGAATTCTGCAAGCAGGCAAAATAACAGATGAAGGGAGACAGAGGGGAAGTCTGAGCTGCACTGCGGTGCAACAGGAGTTGTGCAATGTGAAGTAGTCACATGCACAGCACGCGTACTGTAGCAGGCACAAGGTTTACACTGAAAAGACAAGTGCACCTGGAAGCACAGGGAGGTGGAGCAAGTATTATCCATACAGCTTGTAGTCCCAGGCCATTGTGGGTACCCCCTCTAACAACACCCCCTACATACAGAGACCCCTTCCAAAGACCTATCTTCCGAATCAGCGCTTCCCTGAACTATGGATATGTCCCTGTCTCCTCCCTGCGGAAAGACTGTACCTGTGGGGACGGCTGCATCCATCGTGGGCCTCTCCCATGTGTTCACTTGCTCCCATGCAAAGCCATTGGTCCCCAGCGCCACGCTGTAGCCACAGCTGCTGTAGTGCTCTTCAAACGAGCAGCTGCCTGCAGGGGAAGAGGGAAGAGGGTCGCATATGTCAGCACCATCAGGCCACACATCCACATCATGATTTCATCTCTGCTAAATCATGATTTTCCACCACATTAGGATTTATGTTCGCCAGGGGCGAAAGATTAGGAAAACAGAAAGAAAAAGTCATCTTTTAAACGTATTACTTGCACTGCAATGACTTAATTGCAAAGAAGCATCTATATCCACTGGGCAAAGTTCTTTGACAGGGGCTCAGTCATCAGTTTGCGGGGACAGCACATGGCATGAACTATAGTCAGTGTGTATAAAGCCTTGTGTTCCATTACGATACCACTTACCTCTAAGCCCCTTCTGCACAGGGTCTATTTTTATAACAATCTCACAGGTTCTGTTCTGCTTGCGAGGCACAGAACACATCCTACATGCTCAAGGTTATGTTTCCTTTCTACATTTATTCACAGCAAAAAAAAAACTAATTCTCACTGTATTCCTAGGTTTTGCATGAGCATTTTCACAGGATATATAGGAGATTTGCCTCCAGGCTAATTAAAACTGTTAAGTGTGTAACTCAAGGACCTACTGTTTTAGCTGAGCTAAAAACCTGCCTCTGGTGTTTGAAATACAAGTTTCAAACTCTGGGCTGCCTTGCTGGGTACAGCAGTAAGAGCCGTGGCTCAGAGGAGGCTGTCAGCTGGTGTAAAGGCAATGTCTAGGGCTTCTCACTATCAGATCAGATTTCCTTTAAAAGGGCAATCCCCCCTCAGCACACTTCCCCATGGGTGAGATAATTCAAACCTAGAGCATCCAATAACTTTTCAATCACAGAATTAATCTAGCGGGGAGACAGGTCATTAAAACTGCATCTTTATAATTCCTGCTCCAGCAAAGCCCCCAGAGACTCCAGCCAGTGATAATTACACAATCCTCCTCAGGACTGATCCTTAAGCTCACAGTGCCTCACAAACAAAACACAACAAAAAGTCCGCAGGTCTTTGATGCCGGCTCTGCGGAGACGTTCGCCTCCTCCGTGAAAGATGTGTTCAACTATTAATGCTGAGAGTCCCACGTAACCAAAAGAAAGCAGAAAAGCCCTTCATCTTTGCTTATTAACGTTGGCTACAAATTTGATTCATTATTGATAAGATGCCTGCAGAAGATAAGCAATAGTTTTCATTAGGAAAAATGCTGAAAAAAGACTCAGGCAGGGGATCCTGCAGGCAGGTCAATTTCTTGGAGAGCAGCTGAAAGCTAGCTCAGTAGTCAAATTAAAAAGACATAACCAACAGAAATCTTAGTAAACTATCTTCTCCAGACACACTCAGAACTTCCATCATCAGATTTCCTCAGTTTCTATACCTCTTGTACAACCAGTTCTGCCAACTGGGTGGTGTGATCCACTCCATGTATGGAGGACAGATGTGTGAAATGTCTAAGTTAAATTGTACGACTGTGTCTTAAGAGACAGGATTTTGACTAACGACTCCCTGCAGAGAACATAAAAATAATTTTGGGGCTCAGTAGTGATACCTCTTGTAAATAATAAAGTGCTGACGCTCATACTTTTCTACTGACTGCTTGTCTGTGACTCACAAACCAAGACACTAAACCCCTGGGCAGGGCCGTGCCCCTGCAGCTGGGAGGGAACCTGTGCTAACTCAAGCTGACAGACTGCTCTCTCTGGAGGTTCCAGCCTGCTAATCAGACTACAGGAAAGCGCGATCTGCAGCTAAATAGTTAAAGCAACTCTTTGCGGTTCATTTATAATCTTGGTTAAGTTACATTAAATTTACTGTCATGCTTCAAAATTTAATTAATGCAATTACTACCATATGTCTGTCTTTTTTCTTCCTTGCGACATTTGTGAGCAAGCAAGCTAAACCTATCATGTCCACATCAGCAGGCAGAAATAATAGCAGAAATGATTTTCATTATAACATTAAGTTTTTTTTTTCCTCCTTTGAAGCACTTCTCCGTTTGTTCCATGATTAAGAGTCACATTTCCACAAAAGGAAATCCCAGACATGATGCCATGGTGAAAATGCTCCCGACCACTTCCTCTCCCGAATGAAAAGCCACGCGGGGTCAGGACTGGGGGACACGATGGCCTCCGGCTGTGCGGCGCCCAAACCGCTTCCAAGAGGGAAGAAGCAGAACTGCAGGACAAGGTCCGATCCGTCTGGACGAGGCTGAGAGCACGATGGAGCAGGGGTGGCGGACCCGACCTCCACACCTCAGATCAAACCCGACCTGGTTAGTCTGTAAATTGAGCTGCGGAAGTTTAAAACGGACGGGCCTCAGTACTCTTCCCCTCTCACTCCGCCCGCCTCCTCCAGCTTAGCAGCTCCCACAGCCCCTGCTACATTCGACATTTTCCTCCGCCATCACACCTTTTAGCCCTGCCAGGAGCAGCCACGAGAACTATCACCGCCCAGCTATCACGGAGGAGGGATTCTGCTGAGCGAGTTTGTCTTTTTCCTTCTCTGCGTCCCCCGCGGGGAGCTCTCCGAGACGAGGCGGCCTGGCGAAGGCACGCTCCGGCGGCCCGCGGCAGAGTGCTGGGCCCTGGCAGAGCCGCGGCGCCGGGCGAGATGGTCTGCGGCAGAACCCGTTTTCGTCTTTCCCATCTATCAGCCCGGCTGGCTCTGCTATCAGGGATCCTAATCCCGACGGCGTTCTTTACAGGAGGTGCGCAGGCTGCACTTACTAATACAGCTCGAGAGAGCAGCAGCAGAGTGTCACACATGAACCGCAGAGCATTAGACTTTGTTGTTTGTCGGAATTTGTTGAAAATAGATCAAAGGTTTGCAATCACCTTTGTGATCCTGAGCATGAGGCCATTGCAACTGTATGACACTATTTTCCAGAGGATACAGGCAGTGTGCCCTTCACAGTTTAATTGCACTGGGCTACAGCCTATTGCACAGCAGAGCAGCTGAGCTCGATGCAATTGACACAGACTGGACAGCTCACCAAGACATGCTGGTCAGGGGTCCGCTAATAATAGAACAGGCTACACAATGTCACAGGTCTCCAGCTCCACAGTTAGGAAAGTTTCAAGACACAAATGGCAGAGAGGTTGTAATTTTGCACCCAAAATATGGTGCCTGACAGGGAGCTCAGGTGTTCTACTTCCTGACTGTCACACAGAGCAGGGCATCCCCATAACCTCCCCACCTCTCCACTGCCTCGGCACCGCAGCACTGCGTACACACACATCACCACAGCATCAGGGACTCTGATTAGACTAAGGACCTCCTTTCCCTAAACTGAGTAAGCAGATTGAGGGCTGTGCAAATTACAGCATTCATAAGAATCGTCTTACTTTGCTTTAGCATAAATTGATATGCTCAGTGGCTCCGTTATATTGTGTTGTTTAAGCACATAAACAAGAAGAAAATTGCTTGTGTGATCCTACAACTTCAAGTGTGAGGATTTCTTGACTTTAATAAAAGGCAATTACAGGGATTTTTTGGCACCAAATAATGGCTGGGAAGAATAGACATTAAGCATTAATTCTTTTCAAAACACGTCCAGCTAAAGACTTTTAAAGCTGGTTTATGATGGCTTCCGCAGACTGCTCCTTGAGGAAAACCAGAGGAGGTTTCAAACCCTGCGCCAGGCACATGTCATTGTCAGCTCCGCGGGTCTCAACAGTGGGCTGGACTGTGCAGTGACTTCTCCAGACCCCAGGACTGGAAAGGCAGGATACCCTCCGATTGGGGCTGGAGAAGCGGGGATATTTTTCAGATTCTGGTTGGTTCATGTCGGATAGTGTGTATGATTCAGGCTAGACAGGCAAGGGTCGGAGGTCCTGGAATGTTTGCTTGCAAATACGTAACTTTACAGTGAAGAAGGTATTTTCCCCCACTGAGAAGCAGACTGTAGGACATACAGGTGGACACAAGGAAAGAGCTACAGAGAGTGTCTGTCTTCCTCCAGCCTAATTGCCTCAATTCACTGATTTCTTAAGTGGGTTTGTTCCCAGCTGAGCCTCTTCTGGGCTCCCTATTTCCCTCCTTCCTTGGAGGTCCTCTGGTGCTTGAAGATCAGATGTGTGGGCTGTTATAAGGACACCTGGCACAGCCAAGGACCAGACCAGCCTGCCAAAACCATGCAGTTCAGCTCTCTAATAAACGCAGGCGGCTCTGTTCCAGCCAAGCCCGTTGAGCGATATCGAACATCTGCATGAAATCACTCCTTATCAAGAGCTTTGTGGGCTCAGATTCCCTCAAGAAGAGGATGGCCTGTGCTTCCCCCACCCTGAGAGGCTACTTGCTGTGGTGAAGCACAGGCAGCAGTAGATGGCACATCTTGCCGCAGTTTGGATGGGTTATCACTGCAGCCAGCGCTCAGAGAGGATTATTAAAGCAGATGATCTCAGAACTGGGGTTTGCCTCAGGCGCAGCTTTGACTACAGCAACTGATGATGTGTAACAAAAAAACATGGAAGTCTATAAACTTTCTAAATTACCCCTGTTATGAACATATCCTACAAAGGGTTTTTTTTAAATAGCAGAGAATGCAGTTTTTTTCCTCCCCCAAAAGAAACCACCTCTTCTGCATAAAGCACTGTATAATGCAATGTTGCTGCAAAAATCCCACGATAAGTGCATTAACCCCAACGTCAACATGCCCATTGCTGAAGCAAAAAGTTTTTTGAGGTTTTCCGACTAAGAGGAATGGCTTCCTTTAACTGAATCTCACATCTGAACATGAAGAAACAACGCAGGAGACGAAACAATAAATCAAAAATCACAAAGAGAGGGTCCCGGGGCATCGATCCCACACCCATAGCCCGCTGTATCACCAGAGGTGCCTATCTGTCACTCTGCCAGCCAGCGGAGCGGATCCTCACGAGCCCGGCCTCGCAATTAGCCAGCTCCGCTCGTCAGGAACCCGCCATCGATCTCTGTCGCCGCGCATTCGGTCTCCTGCTTAAAAATAGCTCTGTTATCCCCTTCCCAGCTCGGCTTGAGGACTACGAGCCCTGGCAGCAAGGAGATGTTAAACATCCACTTAAGTGAATAAAGTCCTGTGGGCAGGAGCTGACAGCGAGCGCGACAGGCAAACCGGCTCCTTCCCTGTCACCAGAACGCCACCCCCCTCCCCCCGTCCTCACACAGAGGGCCACCGCTGAGCACAACATCAACTAATAACCTCGAAAAGCCTCCCAAGACCTTGACTTTATTTTCATCTTTTTAAACCGCACTGTGGGGTCACCCTTGGGGAGGCTCTTCGTTTTATTAAACAGCAGAGATCCCCGGACGCTGTGCAGCCGGTTCGCACCATATCAGCTAGTGCAGCCTTTGCTGTGTCACAGCATTCTGACTTGCGGACTTCCCCGCGCTTCGGGCTGCAGCACCCTTCTCACTTCCTGCTGCTGAATTATTTATCTAATTGATTGCGAGCAGACACGACTCAATTATTAAGGAGCTCATTGTAGCCGAGTCCTGCAAGTGAGTGGATTTAAAAGGGCAGCTTGATCAAGCTCTGTGGCTGAACTCTCTCCTCTGCGCCCTGTTCCTCAGCATTATTACTCCTGGGGGATGCAATGTTCCATGTTTTTTTACATCTGCTGCAAATTCTAGTCCCGCCGAGATGGCTGGGTATATATTTTAAAAACTTGAGCATGTGGTATCTTTAACTGTGCTTGTCGTGTGACATTCCGATGCATCAGAGCCCATTTGCAGACCAACTGGGTAGAAATACATCAGCACACAGGTAAGACAGCAGTTCAGCGCTTCATCAGCCCAGACACTGAGCTCCTCATACTGCTCCATGACTCCCTGAGGAGCAATTTAACCCCATTGACACAAGTGCCGCACAGATCAATAAAGTGTTTAGTCAGGACAGCCCTGATACCACACAGGCCAGAGGCTCTGATTGGGCTCATTTTTCATTGGTAACTAATGCAAATTAGGAACAGCTCTCTGTTAGACAGCATTATGCACCTGGCCAGGGATGTGTCCACATCATGAAGCAAACAATTCTTTTAAGTGTGAAAGGACTGAGCTTAGGGACAGTCATCTGCAGTTCTTCTGCTCTGTACTCAGTTGTCCTCGCTCCTTAGAGAATCTACCAATTCAATTTTGAAGCTGAAAAACTCTGAAAAGTTTCTTTAGCACACAAGCTATGCCAGGTCTTGATTGCAGTCACTCATTCTCATAAAATCATGCCTTCTACAGTACTGCTTCAACAGCTCCTACTATTAAACACTCTTATTGCTTTGCACGTGAACAATTAATCACAGATTCATTTAACAGTTTGCCGCCATCTCTGGATTTAATTTCCACGGCTGCTCCCAGCTGTAGCGCTTCTCCAGCTGCACCTCAGCCTGCACACCATCAGCACTCACTCATGACGCTCTCTGAGCCTGACTGACTCTTACCTCCAGCTACAACAGGATGATTCATTCATGCGACATCGGAACTAAAAGCAAGAAACATTTGAGCTTTTTTTTTCAAGAAATTTGATTGTTTTATCAAGAACAGCTGCCTGTTTGGTATCAGTCACCCCTTGTTGTTCCTTCTTTGCTCTATATGGCATTAGGGAGCGTTTTATTATCTGATGTGTAACAGAAAATGAATGCTACAGAATTTTCAGATACGCATTGAAGAGTTTTTTTTTAATCTGTCAGCACATTTCTAAGCCTATCACTTGGCTCTTTTGAACTGCATAATATAGCAACTTGCTGGTATTAAACTTCACCGTCATGGGTGTCGCAGAGACGTTTCCAAATGGGATTTCAGGCCTGTCTGACCAGACATGCTTCAGGATTCCCACTCAGCAACAGATCACAGACGACTGCAGCACTTTATAGCTGAGACAACTTCAATAAGGAAGACTCTCTGTAACGAACAGTTCTTTCCGGACCCTATGCGGACGACACAATCTGAAGAAGTGGGGGAACACTAGGGAAACGTCATGCAGGAATACGGGGCTGAAGACAGGGGGGCGTGTCCAAGGTGCGCTGGTGCACGGGGAAGGTGTGGCCGAGGCGAACAATCCGAGAGAGTAGTCCTTAGGGATAATCCAAAACGCAAGGGTAAGTCCAAAACCAGGAGATCCATCAGAACAAGTTAAAAACCACGAAGGCCGGGTCGGAACCGGCGGACGGGGAACAGGAACGGGAACAGAGGTTAAAACCTTAACGGGACCAGGCGCTTCCAGGTCCCGGACTCGCACGATATGGAAATCAGATGCGGAGCCCGGAAGAGCGTCAACGCCTGGCTTTTAAGGTGGGCTGGGAATGGGAAACAGGTGCAGAGAATAAAGTCTTGAGTGAAAGGGCTGGAGCACCCTTTAGGAGGGGGGACTATAATCGTGACACTCTCATTGTTATTTAGCGAGATCAGTATTCTTGGTCTGCCAAGTTTTTTAAAAAACTGCAGCCTTAACACAAAGATAATATCATGTTGTGATTTAACACCAATCACAAAATGGAGCAGACAAGCACATATACAGTAGGGCTGCTAGTTCGGCCCTGTGCACAAGGAGAATCATGCCAATGTCTTCAGAAACTCCAATACATTTGTGTTTGTGCATAAAAATGAGATCTGCCATAAAACGCTGACCACTGCACCTTACTTGCTAAACACTCTCCAGCAGGAATACTGCCTTCCCCTCCAGGACTGAGGAAATAACATCACAGCAGTTCTGTGTGCTGGGTTCCATCATCAGGACACTCAACACTCTGTCCCTGAAACCTTCCCAGGCCTTGCCTCAAAATCAAAGAGAGAGGTGCAGAGAGACTTCAATAACAAATCTCCGCTTTTCGTTTCCTCTGGGCACAGCAGGAGAGAGGAGGGAGCAGGAGCTGAAGAGGAAGAGGTTACGACCTGTTCCGAACAGCCACCCATTTCTCTCCTGGATCGCAGGATTTGATATAATTTCTTTAAGCACATCATCCACCATTAAAAAATAATACAATTAAAAATGAAGAATTCATGAGAGCCTGTCAGTTATCGGTACTTGCTCCTTTATGAGCTCTGCATCTCCCCTTCTGTGGGATTCTGATCTAGCCCTCGCTGGCATCCTAGAACAGTGCAGGTCCCTCACCTTGCAATTAAAACGGCTGGCTGTGAGTTTATCACAGCATTAATTAAGCCCCTAAGTAGTAAAAAAATATAAATTCATACAATAAATAATTAAATAACTACAAAGCTAACGTACAATTGCTGCATCAAAAGTTCCTCTAACCTTGGCGCGTCCTGCTGCCGACAGCGAGAGCCCCGCCTGCTGGCGCCGCCGGCCTCTCCAGCCCTCGTTAGAGGAGGAATCGGGCCTGTGGCTCCTCGCAGGGGGGTTACCTGTGGGCTCTGCTCTCACTCCACTCCAGCTGTTGTCTCCTCAAATCTCCTCTCTATCACCACAGCCTCTTCGCCCCCCCCCACCACGCTTTTGCATTTACCACAGTGCAGTTCTGAACCTGCCCCTCTCGTCTCACAGGCCTCAATGCTAAGCTGCATACTGGCAAATTGGAACCCAGGGACCCCATTCTGCTTAGATGTCTTAGATGTGCACCAACTACTGAATATACAGGGTCAGGCTTTTCATTCGATTTATCAACAAGAATCCCATGCTCCTTTTATCTACAAAAAATGAAGATGTAGATATGGATTGCTCTTATTTTTTTAGACAAACCACATTTTCATTCGCTGCTGATTAGTACTGATCCACAATCAATAATTACGTTATGTGCATATATAAACCATGCCAGACACAATACATCTCTGTCACCCATGCATGTAAAGCCTGCAACGTTCTGATTATAAATGCGACCCAACCTGACATGTTCCTATTTTACATTTTAAAGAATTCTGCCTCCCTGTGTGGTTTTCCGTTGTTGTCCTTTTCATTGGAACTGAAGAAACTGAAAAAATATGCAGCATGAACAGAGTTAAATAAATCAGAGAATAACCTTTTCCCCTAGAACAGCTCTCAAATGAGGCGTAGCTCTTCTGCTCAGATTCCAATGCACATATTTCCAGCAGAAGTTTTTAATGTTGGACTGGAGGATAAAACTACATTAAATACCATGATCAAACCATGTGTAGCATAGCTCTTACTGTATGTGTAGCACAGCTCTAGATAAGCAGTGCATGCTAAGAGTTTATTAAAGTACAGCTACACAGCCCGCAAAGCCAGCAGTCTGACAGCTGAGTGGTCCAAAAGAGCTCTGAGTGTCAATGAGATCCTGCTGTCACACGAGCTGAGAATAAGCAATGAACACCAAGAAGGTTTTTTTCCTTGTCACTTTCCCATAGATCGATTGTCCTACATGCCTTTGGGCTTAACTCCATGTAAAAATCAAACAGATGGACAAATAGGTAAACCATTCTGTGAATGCATCGAGGTCAGTAAAGGCTTCCTTCCTGCTCACAGGACAGCCTGAAACATGCATAAAGAAACTGTTTAATACAGACATTTTCTTTCATTTCTGCCTGAATAGGAGTCAGCTGATGAGACGCTCTCTCTTTGACGGAACAATTTTTCCTGAACCCATCTCGTCCAGTGAACCTGCCTGACAGAGCTGAGCCATGAGGAACAGTGGCACTTCCACTGAAACCCCAGCCTTACAGATCTCCGTTTGAAACTGCTGTGCGTTATTCCTAGAGGGAAGGCTGATGCATGGCCCTACAGCACCTGATGATGATGACGATGACGGCCCGAGGAAGGCACAAGCACCACAGTGATCAGGTCACAGCCTCCATGGTCTTGTGACCCACATCAAAGCACAGGAGAAACAAGAGAAGAGCATGGAGACAGGCGATATTGCCGGAGCTCTCCGAGGCCCAGCTCACAGTGCTGCACGTGTTGCTGTCTGCGCCGTTTCGTGCTTCTGTTTTTGCTGCAATTGTTTTACACATGCTCACTTTAATACAAGAGGGTGAAACAGTGCTAACTGCGCACAGTATTGTTGTATTCCCCCCCGCATGTTTAGTCTGATTCCACTGCAAATATCACCACTCCGTTCGGAGCTCTTCCTGTTATTTTTTCAGGATGTCACTGCACTGCTCTGCTCTCACCGAGCAGTACTGATGTACCACACTAAACGTTTACAGAGCAACGTCACTGAGATGCATCACCTGTTTGCTTCTGGACTCTAGTGCATGTGAGACTTGACATACAGCACTGAATAATAATGCAGTGGTGTCCCTGTGTCACAGCTGCACAGTGACTCACAGATGTTAGCCTGACCAGCAGGGTTCTCACATGGTCCGCTCAGCTCCAGCATTAAAAAAACCGGAAACTGAAATAATTGCAGCTCCTGGTTAAAGGCTTAATCAGAGATGTCCAGTTTTTTTCAACAAGAACCAATTAGGAAAAACCGCACTTTACTCTCCAAGTTACACTTCACCAGCTTTCGTCAAGTAATTTCTAATCCCGCTTGAAACAGCGGGTAATAATAGATCAATTAAAGAAACAACATCATTAAGACCCAGGGATGAATGAAAACCAGGAGACAACATTGTCCACCAGGTCACTGATTATTAAAATCAATTATAAATTCCCCAGCAGCCAATACCAGCAGCAAAACCAGGGGCAACATGTAGCTATGAGCCATGTTGATTGCCAAGTACAGATTTCAATGTGTGGGAGAAAATAAAACAGAAACCACAATCCTGAATGAGTAATGAAAATGTTAGATCTCTGCAGCCTTAACTCAGCACTTTAACCTCTAGAATTGTACCATTTAGCCACTATCGAATATGCCCCAACCTTTCTACTGCCTGGAAGAAACAAAAATGAAACAGCACAATTTATTAACAGAAAACAATTAAGCGGAAACTCAGATTTAATGGTTGTATACGCATTATGTTTCCAAGAATACCTTACAGTAGTGAAATGCTGGTGGGAATCATTATTTTTTTAAAGGATGTAGAGCATTTTTTTTCTGGATGACCCCCTTGGAAATGGAATAACAGGGCTTGAACTCAAGAAGGATTGGGAGCAATAAGAAAAGAGGATCAGCAAGCATCCAAAATCTAGTTTAATTAGTTCAGGCATTCCTGAATATTCCGGTTTAAAATAAACACGTGCTCTCAAGCTATTGTGAGTATATCATTCTAAAGTCCCTACGGCTGATCCAAGCTTATTAAAATATTGTTCTACATTATAACACAAAAATCAGATCACTTTTAATGTACTGCAGGCTGTTTGGAGAAGCTTCCTCAGACCGGGAGCAAAGAGCTTTGCACCGTGCTCAAAGGGATGGCATAGCCCTCCCATGGTCACATGACTGATCCGCTCATGAACACCTCCGCCTGAATGTCTGCAGAAGTTGTCACAAAGATCAGCTCTCCGGGAAAGCGAGAGCCAAATCCATGAGATTAGAGATCCCAGCAGACTCGCCGTACCTGAGCTGTGATCCAAAGAGACCTCAGCTTGTTGTTTCAGATCAAGTACGTTCCACAGTGGTTGTATTTGCACTGCCCTCTGTCAACAAACCCACACCACATGAATATCAATTCTCACGTTTGCAGAATCAGGCAACAGTCAAGTCACTTTCCTCTGTTTGCAGCTTGATATTAGCAATGTTATTTTATGTAAGTGACTCTTCCAAGGCTGCAGAGGTAATTCTTCCTAAACGACCTAGCAGAACTTGCAAAGCCATTTATTCCCAAGAGATACTAACTTATCGTAAGGCATTTGTTTTTTTCTGCTAATATTCTGAAAGTCAAATAAAAACAGTTAAATATGTAAAACCTACAGCAAGATATTAAAGGCACTTCAGATTTGATTCAGTGGTTTAGTTCACTGAATCCAACTGTCAAGAGTAAACTTTAGGAGGATTAAAACACAAAGCATTATCTTTCCAAGGCAATATTGATGGTTTGTTCAACCAATGAGTCTCAATGTCAATAAAAACCATTCCAGAGCCTTAATTCTAATTTTTTGCTATTATGAGTCTTTGCTCCTTCCCTCTTATTACACATGTATTTCCATTAATAGCAGAGCCCACAAAGACCCCCTACAGCACAGAGGGCAGAAAAGGGGTGATTTCCACAGAAATTTCCTTTCCAAAGTTAGAAAATATTTCAAGCAGCACAGCAGTCTATGAAACACAAAAGGTAGTTGTGTCAATAACAACATCTCCAGAGTGGGAATGTCTGCTTCACTCACTCAATTTCATCAATTTCCCTTCGGGATCAATAAAGTCTTATCTACCTATCTAGACTCAGCACTACAGGTTCAGCTGTAAGTATCAGTCCCTATAACAGAGGACGGCTCTGTTGCACAAAGGTTAAAAAATAAAAAAGGAATGATAAAAATGATTTCAAGCAGTATCTTATTTACAAAGTGCACCAATGAATACAAACCTTATTTTAGTTGAAAAATGAATAAGGATTTATTTTGTTTTGCACTGGCAGCGTAGCTCTACATTAGCAGCAATCTGATTCAACCCTGAAGAGCACGGGGCTCACACTTCTGAAAACATGTGCCTATCCAGGAAGAGCATCAGTGAGGCTCTGCTGGCACAGCTGCGCAGCTCAACAGCAAATCCTTCCTTGAGCAATTTAATTAAATCATCTCTTTGGTAATTGACGGACATGGAAAACACACCTCTGAGAGGCGACACTGTTACAGCAGTTCTTGCGATCTTTGACGCTTGCTAGGCAGGAGGGGTTTATCTCTGAGATGCACCACAAGAAGGGCACATTTAGCCACATTTATTCATATTCCCAGCAGCTGCCACAGTCTTCAGTACAGAAATGGGCCCAGGTGTTAAACAGCCAAAATACCCCCCCACCCCCCCAGCTCCTCCCCACTGCGCACACACTATCCTTGGGAATCCTTCGGCTGTGGATCCCTGACATTCTTGCAGCTGTTGTTTGCACAGAACATCACCACAGCAATCCCAGGTGGCCCTGTCCATCCTCTCTCTCCTCCCAGCCGACCACAGCAAGGCGGGTATCTGGAGGGGACACACTGGAGCTTCACTGCTGGGCTCTGTCTCTGCATCTGTGACCCTTTCTGATCGCGAGTATTAACGACCTGTCTTCTCTAGAGTGTCCAGGATGTGAGAAATGTGTGTCCCCCTTTCACTTAGCCTTCCCAGGACTGTTAGAACACATGAGTAAGGTACGGACTGGTGGCTAAGCAGTCAGCACCCCAGCTTTCCAACAATGTCTGTGCTTTAATCCCCACACTGCTAATTCTTATTCTTGTCACTTCTGGGCTTTTTTCCTCCGTTTTTAAAGGTCTAGCGATCACAACATTCTCATTCACTACACTCTGGGCTTCCGATAACCCAAATAGACCCAGATCATTAATTGTTAAATTGGGCATAAAGATATCCAATTAAACAATTAAGGAGGTGACCGTGTAAGTAAAAGCAGCAACGTAATGGATCAGGAGGCCCATTCATGCCGGAGCCGGAACATCATCGGCCTGCAGTCTCGTGTTCCTCCATTGGCTTGTATGCATCTACTCTAACTACAAGAAGAGAAGCTGAGAAGGAACAACTCTGCCCTGTCTTTTGGAAATGCACTGTAGGGCTGGGCATCTCCAACCATCTCCAATATTTTCTAATTTAATCAATAATTGATATTTTGAGTAACCGAAAGCTAAATTAGACTTAAAAATACTCTGTAGCTTCCTAAGAACAAGGCTTATTTTTACAAAAACAAGCCCTGGCCTGCCGTACAGTTCTGATGGGAGTGTGCAGTTCCATGATCTTTGTTCAGGTTCAGGCATTCCAGTTCGGTCTTCCATGATTGAGGAGCCTCCAGGAGGCTCCACACTTTGCACAGCAGCAGAGGAGCCAGGGCCCATATTGCCCTCTCAGCCCTGTCAGATTCGGGGGCACGCACACACACTGCACACAACCTCAGCTGTCACCTTGGATTTGCGGGCTGTAATTTCTCACAGCTCAGCTGACAGGGAGGAAATTCAATGGTTTTACATCCAGTGAAAAAATGGCTTATTTTCCAGGCTGCTCCTGCTGTAAGTGGTGCTGGTGGTGCAGTAGGTGGGGCTCCTCTGAGGTTAAATCCCACTCTGGACTGTGTAGTCTGGCCTCCCTAAAGCTCCCCTGAATTCACACAGGGCAGCAGTTTCTCACTTCTCCCCCTGACCTGCTGTGCAGTGGGGCTGCTGTTCGTCCCCAGGCGGGGCTGCAACTCAGTGAGTGGATCCTCTCCTGAACCTAGAGCTCTTTGGGATCCTTTGGGAAGAAAGGCACAGCACAGACGCAACAGATATTACAACGGCTCACTGCTGCTCATTTGATTCTGTCTGTGGGTCGAGTTTGGATTCTCCATAGAATGCTTACGAAGGGCCACAGGCAGGACAGGGTGCTAAACGTAAAAAAGCCCACAGGCTGTAAAACGCGATTCAAGTGAGGAAAGAAAAGTAAGGAATTACACAAATATCTCTATCATTGTGTGTCAGATACAGCCTGAGATCTACATCTCCTGGACTGCCTACTGTACGCAGCAAGAGTAGAATTCTAGGGTTCCTTTGTGCGCAAATGCAATTATATGACTTTTCTACACAGAAAAAAGTCCAAGGAGAAGGTTATTTTTAGCACGGCGGGCCCGTGTTCCTGGAGCAGGTCATTGCAAGCCCTCACGCACACCTCTAACGAGCTGCAGCAGAGTGCTCCGGGCTGTGGGTCTGCAGCCGCGCTCAGCCTTGCAGAGAGCTCCCTCCCCGCAGCCCGCGTCTCCCTGACAGGCGGCCCGCTGGGCACGTCGGTCACAAGCCGTCTCCTTGACGCACCTGGATGGGCACCGCGGTTGCACAGCACCCCCGCCCCCCCGCCTACCTGATCGCTACACATGGCGGAGTCGAGTACCAGCGCTCACGGAGCACAGGGCCAGCGCAGAGGCCAGGCTTGAGAGCCGCTCTACTAACAAGCTGCCCTGGTACTCCACTGACAGCCCTGGTCCTTTCTGCCCCGCTGGGCACAGCAGACACACAGCCCCTCAGATACCAGCCTTCCTTCAGACTTGTACGGTTCTGGACTGCTGCTTTTTTTTGTCACCTTCCTATTAAAGCACAAGCCCCCTTTCCATTCATATTGATGGACCGTAGCGAGAGATGGAAAAGCAATTCGTTCAGAAACAATGGAGAGTGGAGTGGCGAGAGGAAATCCAGATGTCTTTTAAAAGCAGATGGACAGCACGCAGCGTGGCCTCTATGAGCTCCCCGATGTAAACATCACCAACGGCACTGAGGACGCGTCAATGAAATATTGCAAACCTAAGACAAAAGCATTTGAAACAAAAGGTTTTGTCAAGAGTTTCTTCCACCTATTATTATTCCACCAATAACCTAAGCACTGTTGTTGTTTTAAAAAGTTGAGTTGCAACTCAAGAGCATTTTTAAATTGTCAAGGTGCTTATTTACCGATGGTGTCAGATTAAAAAAATATTAGAGCAACTTCATCAAAATTGCAATTAAATATTAAAGACTTGTTGAGCTAAAAATAAAAATGTATTGTCCACAGCAAACACAAAGAATTTCACTCGATGAAATAAAATTAATTATCTTTCAACATTCATTGTCTGTCAGGCACTCTGGATTTTGATTAGTGTTATTGTCTACATTAAAATATTCGGTTCCATTCAAAGAGTTTAATCTAATTTAATTCCTTGTGTAAACCGGGTTATAAAGTGTAAGTTAAACACAGCAGTTTTAATTAGAGTGGAATGTAAATGATAGAGAATTGTCTGCTGTTAATTGATTAGAAAGAGGAAATCAAATTTTAAGGAATCCAAAGAGAGCTGATCTCCAAGTTATGTTCTTCTAGTTTCTACTTGTTTGTTCATGTTGAAATTCACCTATGGCTATGAACAATACAGTTAATAAGGAGTGCCAAACGAACTTCATCAGTGTCAAGACTGGCTCCCTATTAACAGGGACAAATAATGTTAATGAGACATTATTAGTCAAAGCAGCATGGAGTACTGCAAAAGCTGTATTAATGACTGAATATAAAGCCACCTATTGTTTTATTCCCCCAACCCACTGCATGGATGCTGAGATGGTGCAGACATTCAGGAAGAGCACTGAATGGTCTGGGAACATTGCAGTAGTGCAGCGTTCCTCAATCGGTGTGAAGTGGCACAGTGGTGTGCCTTCAGACATTAAAGGATTTTATGTGGATTTGTGGATCACCCACATTAAATATATATAGTTATTAAATATAGCTTACATACATGCTAGGCGGAATAATCATAAGTGTTGCATTGTATGTTGTGTGTACACACCTCTGAAACTGCTCACGTGGGAATCACATTGTCACATTGGTGTTACTCGTGGGATGCTGGCTGTAGTCACAGCACAGGGGACATACAGTGGCTGGGGAGGGCAGTACAGAGGAGTGAGATTACACCTGACCAACACCTTTCTGTGTGGAGGTAATGTGCCCTGGAAGCTTGAGACTGGGGCTAGACCAGGGTTAGACTGGGGGTTCCCTGTCAGTCCTGCCTACTTCTGGAGCTTTACAATGCCTACAGTGTTTTTGCTGGTCGAATTACATCACGCTGATCAGTGAGGCAACTGGCTGTGGCTGCTCATTTTCTCTTTATGTTCTTGATGCAGAATTGAATTCTTTTTTAGACAGTTCTGTTACTATCTTTGTGAAAGTCAGAGTAAATTCATTCTAGTTAACTAAAGCCCATAATAATTCACTCACCTAGTTAGATATAGACAGACAAAGAGATGGATCTTACGTATAAAATTACAATTTTAGAAAAACAATGCTGGTTAAGA
This sequence comes from Atractosteus spatula, assembly GCF_055471065.1. NCBI lineage: Eukaryota > Metazoa > Chordata > Actinopteri > Semionotiformes > Lepisosteidae > Atractosteus > Atractosteus spatula. Next base: position 1,114,484 of record NC_142724.1, read on the forward strand.
ATTGTATCTTGCTATAGTATTTTTACCTAAATTACATGAATGTTTCAAAGTATTAAATGAGTTTTCTCATTTTTTTAGATTGCTTAAGAACACTATACTTGCCTGTACATTTAACACATTCCAGTTAAGAGGATATTAGTCATTTCTCCAAGTCCTCTGCCAAGACAGAAAATGAAATTCTTTTCCACGCTGAATGACCCATTACCTCATTCACAGCAGAAAATGAATCGATTAAATCTTGAAAAGAAAAAAATGCAAATAACAACTGATGTTCAGTTTGTCCAGAGCAGTTTATCAGGCCACATATTGTATAATTAACCTTCTGTTAACAAATGCAGCACAATGTGTTTTTACTAATGAAGCTTTCCTTATACGGGGAAAAGGCAGAACTAATTTATGAATGGCACATTGTTAACATGGAAGTAAAAATGGTAAATATTTACAGGACTGTTTATGTAGTAAGGTTTGGAGAAAGATTATTATAAAATGAAACATGCAATCAAATCAATGTGGTGTCCAGGGAGGACATTCAGTAAGGTTCTGGGAATGAGTGCCATACCCGGAGACATGTGCTCTGGCTCACACTCAGGCCGGGCCACCGGGTGAAAAAAGCAACAGTAACATCAAATTGAAGCTCCAGACCTGACCCCAGTGTTGATCCATTGGGAGGCCCAAGATTGGCTATTGATGTTTTTAATTTTAGTGGGTTTCTCCAGCCTTCTACATGTCTTTATGATACTAAAGGGCACACTGTGAATTCTGCAAAGAAATCTGAAACCTGCTTTAAAAATGACAAAACATCTCGAAAGGTCCGCGAAGCAATATCCTGGAGAACGCCAGGGAAAGGGTGCTCTGTTTGCAATGCACCGTTCCAGGCCATATGGAAAGAGTAATTAACGAGGTACAAGGGAAAGCATAACGACAGGACCCCTGCTTCCTCTGAGCTGCTGCGACTCATCCCGGGATGCTCAGTAAAGCTGTTCTCGAGCTCCTTCCCTCTGAAGAGATCTCTGAACAGCCGGGCTCCTCTGAGAAAACATCTGCTTGCAGGAGCGCAGCAGAGCAGCCCGTCAGTCATTAAAAAGCATCTCACTCGAGGGTGACAAAGGCTCTTCTGAAACGAAGGCTATAAGCCGTTTGTCAAGGTGAACACAGATTTGTCACGATTAATTCACTGTGAGGCGACACCCGGAATGCAGACGAAGGAGGCAACCTGTGGCCCATTCGCTGCCTTTTCAGGCATTTCCAGCTCACTCGTTTTGTAAGCGTGCCTGAGTGTACAGCCCTGACACCTCAGCATTTCATATCTTGCTATGTTGACTGGATGAGACTAGGATGAAAGCAAGCAGAATGGAGGTGTCTCGCAGTCCACACCTCACCCGTCACAGGAGACCTTTACCGTGTGTCTGGGTAATGATTTCTAGCACTGGTGCTGCCTAAAAAATACAGTCTACGGTCCCGCACAGGTTGTCCTGCGGATCCCCACCTCTCAGCAATGCTGGTTTCTGTACACATCTGTTACGTGTGTTGGCATGAACCTGATCTCCAGGCCTTGCAGAACGCACCCAGAAACTACAGACTCTGAGACACCTCGCAGCTGTAAACAGCTCAATCACAGGAAAGCAGCTAATATCTACCGCATAAGAGGCATCTGTTATTCCCCCTCTCTGCTCAGGTATGACTGCAAAGTGTGCAGAAACTACAGAAAGAGTTTCGTAGGCATTTTTTTTCTTGCCAAGTTAATTTATATGCTAATGTACCCTAACCTTTTTGCTATGTGGTAAAGCTAACAATTGCTTCATCTGCCATGTCCCTTTTTATAGCACTGAGAAATGAGACAATTAGCTCAAGTTGCATAAGAGATTTAACAAAGAAAAGGAAGAAAAGAAAGAAAAATTTACAAATCTCTAAAAAGAAAACTCCTACACTTGGAGTCCTGATTTAAGTTGTTCCTTCACAACTGCACAAAAGACCAAATCCTCAGTGCTGTACGGAGAAAGGAAGTTGGAGCCGAGAAGTGGAGAGTGACAGCGTGGGGCTCCGCTCCTGAAAAGAGTGGGAGTCTCAGAAAAACAGCTGCAGGAGGAACTGGAGTCACATCAGGGCGCTGTGTTTGCAGGTGGGCGAGCTGCAGCAGCTGTGGGCAGGCAGAGAGGGCCTGGGTCTGGGGGGACGGGGGGATGCCCCTTAGTGAGCCCCCACGAGAGACAGCAGGAGACAGGGAGACTGCACAGGTGACCGTCTGGGACAGAGCAGTCAGGCTGCAGAAGGCCGCCCCTTCCCCAAGTGAGCCTGCACACACATCAGAGCATCCTCGTGCTGCCGCCAGAGTGGCGGCGATGACACCGGCAATTAACACCCTTTGTCTTTTGCTGCAGCAGAAATAAAAGCGTTTAGCAGCATCCACCCCCATCCCAGCACACCCCCCATTGATGAGCATGAGCCACGACACATTAATCCGATTAACGACATGCAAATAAGGCTCCCGATGTGTGGCGTTCCAAACTATTTTGGGACGCATGGCAGTTTGAAACCATTAAAGCGTGCTTTATTCTCCCCAGCTGTGAGAAATCAGAGCTCATCAAAAACCTCACACGGCTTGACCTTCTATGCAACGGGATAAATCATCTCATACTGAGCGATGATTTGAAATTTTTTTTAAAAAGCAGATAACACCTGTTTCTCCATGCTGTACAGCAATGTACCGAAGTGCAGCTCTGACTGTGTGGACAACAGATCGAGCATCAGGAGTTTTCCCTCACAATGTGTGCACTCTGAACATTTCCATCTTCTAAGGTCTAGCGCTGCCCTTCGCCTCACCTAACAAGGACAGAGATTCCCCTGGACTGTGACCTCGAGTCTAGCGAGACTGTGAAACCGGCGATCTCTGAGATCCTGAGAAAGCCCTGCATGCGTTGCTCTCCACTAGCAAAGCATGCACCGCACCCTCCTCAAACATTAACACACATAATCATGTTAAATAATGCTAGAAGGATTGCAGAAACAGGCAAAACCTTTTCACGAACCACGTCCTTAAGATGTTTGCAAACTCTAAACCAAGCCACAGGTGACCACAGACCAGGGAGCAGGTGTAGTAGTGTTCTGTAGCCCTACATAGGTCACAGACACACTGCTAAAATTTCATTTCAAGGATTGTTGCTTTACTTAGTTATCACAAGTCCTCCAAATATCTTTAGTAAAGATCTATAGATAAGTTATGTGAATGCAGTGTCTTAGGAGACTCCTGGGTTTCTGTCTCTGCTGGACACCCCTGGAATTATAGCTCTAACGAGAACAACGGTCTTCACACTAAGAGCAAATCCATTATCATCCACGACTTTCTTTCTCAGCCGATCCCATCAACAACCAGGGGGTTTTCTTCCCTTTTTCCTCTATTAATTAATGCAGAAAACCAAAAATGCTTAATTGCATTGCCAACACCAGGCGGGGGCCTCATTTGCAGTGGGGAGCCTGGGGCGCCGAGCAGACAAATCAAAGATGACCTCTCGCCAACGCAGCCTTAATGAGAACAAATGGGCTGGGAAGACACGCAGGCATGCTGCTCACACACCGCGCACACGGGCCGCCTGTCACGCAGGTGACATCACCACACTGCAGCCAGGGCCTCCATTAGCCGCCGCAGCTGAAACCCCCACTGTTTCCAACGAGCCTTAATGAAGTGAACTCTGACAATAATAGATAGGGAAGGAAAATATTTACAACAACCGCCAGCGTTAAAGAGCTGCTAAGGTCTTTCTGCTTTTCGCCGTCCTGAAGGTTCAGAATAACTTCCAAGTTTTCAGGAACCCTTCAAATTTGGTCTTGCAAAAACGTTAAGACCTCTTTGGTTTCTGAGTCATTCCACTATGTTTCCCTGGAAAAAAGAAATCATTCTGAGGATCTGGGAAATGTAGAATACGCATCAGTCAAGTGTGCTCTTGCAAATTCAGAAAGATGTGCTTTCAGGTTTCCCCCTCACGCATCACTCAGCTAAACGCACACAGTGACCCAGCGACTGTTCACCTGCTCTGCGTTCTGCAGGCCCGCAGTTCAGAGAAGCGGAAAGCGAGCAGGGCAAGCCTGGGTGGAGAGATTCAGCCAGGCAGCAATGAGACACAGGCTGCTGTACCGTCTCCAATACTTCCTAACGCCTGACACGGTGAGAGGAAGCTGCTGGTTAAAGATGTATAAGATGTAGCACTTTTGAAATTTTCATATTCTACAAAGCAATACATAAAATCATTAAACTTGATATATGTGGTTTGCATCTCTCTAGTACTTTCTCTGTGTCTTTTGATCTGTGTTTTTTAAAGCATCAGAATACAGCCTTCGGCGATCTTTAATACGGCAGCAGTCTCTGGTCTGCACCACTGCAAAGCTTCTCGCACGCCAGTGTGCACCTGTCTGCACCGCTGCCTGCCTGCCTGCCTCCTGGCTGCCCACTGAGACACGGGCCTGGTGCTGCCAGGGTCCGACGGGCCCAGGCAGGGGGAAACCACGCGTGACGAGCCGGCCTGAGTGTCCGAAGAGGCGGTCTCCTGACCTTTGAAGATCGTTTCCAACGACGTCATGAATTGCTACAGCTTAACCAAGTACAGCAGAAATGTTCATGGACTGTACCTACTTGGCTTTGTGTCTCAGCTGCACGATATCGGGCCTCACTGCTGTCCAACTGTAATGTCCGAGAAAAGTACGAACAACGGGACCTGCAGCCGAGTTCGTGCAGTCCGTCCATGAGGAACTCAAAGATGAATTATTTCCTGGGCAGACGCCATCCTTATCCAAGGCAAATGAAAGCCAAGGTATTGCCACTCTGGAGCATGGGAAGCTAAGATCGTCTTTCCTGCTAGACACCCAGAGGGGGGCCCTGTCCTTCAAGGGGCCCCAGCAGCACTCATCAGTTTTAGCACCACCACCACTGGAGAGCTCCGCAGCTGGAGCAGGGCTTCACCTGGCAGAGGCTACAGACACCACTGAGCGGATCCAGCACAGAGCGGACGAGGGAGGAGACAGCGCAGAGGGCTAGGGACAATGCCCAGTATTCATGCTCGGAATTAAAACAGGCCAGTGGGAAATGGATCCCCATGTCATTTAAAACATACCACCACACAGATTACAGTAATCCATCATTAACATGACAGCCCTTCTGCATAATCAAGTGTTGCACACACAAATGACTCATTTTAGACAGACCCCTGCTCTCAGCAGGAAGAGGGCCAGGCTAAAGGGCTTGCATCCTGTTGCAAGCAGGATGGAGAAAACATGTTGCTAATGCCATAAGTAATGGGTGGCATCAAGGGATTAACTGGACATGCCACTCTTGGGCCTTACTGTGCTGCTGTCACAGTCCTGAAATCAGTAGAACAAAAAAGCTCAAAATCAAATAAAAGGTGAGGAAAAGAGAAATCAATATCTCACATTAAAACCCAGCAACACCAAGTCTCTCCCTTTCTCAATGTACTGTACCTCTTGCATTTTTGGGTGTAAAACTTGGAACAGCCAAATCAATCAAATAAAACCTGTGAAGGTTCACTGCTGGCTACAGAGACATTGGCACCCCGCATCCAAAACAAGCCTGAAAAAGGAAATGAGATGAAGAGATTCTGAATGAATATAACATGAAACATGGATGAGCCCCCCCACACACACTCTGCATCTCTAAATCTTTCAAGGAACATCCAATGTACAGTATAATAGTATAAAAGCCAAATGTTTCTAGATTTACTCTTTATACTGCTTTTGTTTTAATATTAAAAAGCAGGTGGAAATATTGTCTCCAGACAAAGCCATTTCTGTGATGTGTGATTTTCATGTTAAACACAGCTTCTGACGCAAGCCCAGGTCACCTCTTCCTTTACAGGTAGCAAGTACAATACAGTAAACCTAATGCAAACTGGAACCTTCATCTTTAAAATCTGGACACATGTTCCTACAAATGCATATCTCAGTGTCTTCTTGTTGTGTTTTCACACTGGTGCTGATGACGCACAAATAGAGGTATCACTGGCTTACAGACCCCACTGCACACACTCTTGGCAAGCACCGCCAAACCTGAGCTGCAGAAAATGTGACACCTATAGTCAATCAACCGCAACAACTCCCTTTGTAAGCATTTAAACGGATGACGCTCAACAACAATGGAAAAATTAAACAGGTTTGCAGAGGTTCTGAGCTCTTTTCTCCCCACTCATTATCATCAGAAAGTCCTAGAAATCCTAGACATTTCTACCAGTATTTTGTATGATAATTTTCTGGGAGAGGAAAAGAACGTCATTTCTATATTGCCCCCCCACCTCCCCGCATGACTTCGATGCTAGCGTGCTGTACCATAAGGCATTTTTACTCATGCACTCGTGACAGTGCTCTGCTGTATTCTTTTAAGAATAGCTCATTCCCTCCCTGTTGCTCCTTTGGAGAAAAAAAAGAGACGGATTAGAAGAAAATCTCTCTGGATAAGGATACCACGCACAGACAAACTGCACCAATTACATGCTCATTAGGCAGGATACTGCATCGTTCAGGAAGCACTGGGCTCCAGTGGAGAGCGAGGGAGAGACAAGCTGATCCAGAGGACAGAGAAGGAGGTTTAAAATTCACAGAGGATACAAGGACACGCCCAGGAAGGGTCAAACAATGTTCTCAACATTCGTATTCAGACAAGAAAGAGAAAATGGCCTTAAGTATACAAAGTGCTGGCGGGTCCTCTTCCTTAGCACAGGTGCAGACGGCACTCGTCTATCCTCCTCATCCTCATTCATCTCTTCTTCAGGCTTACGCCAGGGGTGCAGCCCCGTCTCCTGCCTTTCTGCCACGGGCGCCTCCAGAAGCACAACTGCCCCTCTTGAGCAGGCAGTCTTCCTCAGGCTCCGACCCCAGCTGCAGCACCGACTCCATGCGGCTCTTCCTCGCTCACTCAGAGCACGAGAGTTTGTCCCTCTGGTCCAAGCTCTGGCACTATAACACCCTTCCCCTATTCTAGCTCTTTGCTGGAAGGCCACTTTTCTTCCTCTTCCATCTGTAGCTCTGGACCAGAGGATGAGGCTCGTTTCCCAGCCTTCGATGGCTCTGGAGTGGCTCTTCCCTCCTGAAGCCCTCTTCTTCCCCCAGGATGTTTCATGTCAGTTCCCTGTCACCCTGTGAGGGGTGCTTCTTGCCTTCCATCCAGCCAGAGTGGTATCCTGGGGTCCAGAGCCAGCACCGTTTTCTCTTCCCGAACAGTCTTTTGTCTGCTCTCTTGTTTATGCACAAACTTGAATTTACAGCGACTGTCACTGTCGCCACCAGGATGTGCTGTCCCCAAGACACTGGCCCGCTACCTCCACTATATTAGATAACCACTGTGGTGGTGCAGTGTCGGAGGCTGCTCTACACACACAGGGTCTAGAGCAAACAAACACAGCAAAAAAATGCAAAACAATGTAGAACCCCGAAGCAAACAAAATAGAAAGCAAAACAAAAGCTTAGCTCTTTCCCAAGGGAGCAAAATCCCTCTACACCCCCAACTACCTGCTGAGCAGCTAAACTGCATACTGCCCACAAACAGCCAATATCAAAGTGGGCAAGTCTTTATCCGAAATCTCTGATTTGTTAACTGGTATCAGTGCTTTTGTATAGCTCACTTCTCTCCAGATCTCACGTACTTGTTCCTCTCGGCCTCTCTGGCTTTGTCCTGGAGTGCAGCAGCTCATGAGCTCTGCTCCTGCAGCTGCCCTGCACTCCACACACCAGGAAGTCACCTGTCACACACCTGACCAATCGCTGCTGGTCGACAAATGGTCCTACAAAAGTTTTTGTTTTTAAGTAAGATTTAAGAAACAGATCTACATAAACACTACGCATAAAAATCAGTCATTTCTGACAGAGTCAGGAGCCCATCAAAGTCAGTCAATTATTCCCACAAGCACTGCTGTGTCTGCACAGAGCAGGGTGCAGCTGCTGGCACGGGTTTGGCAACATGCGCAGGGTGTGGGCACCACTGCGCCGAAGGCACTGACGATGGCAGTGGGACTGCAATCTACTCGCATCGACCGTTACGAAGAGACAGTAGAGACGCTTTCATGGAGGGATTAAAAGAACGACGTCAAGCAGGACTGCAGAGACAGAGCTGAGCACTTCAATGTGCAGCCGCGATCCTGCTCTTACAGAACACAGAGCGCCATCACCATAATGGACTAGGCTCAGTGCCTGAAAAGCACCGTAATGATCTTTTTAAAATGCAATTTGTATTGCACAGTAGTCATACCGGGCTGCTTTATTATTCATTTTCATTTTTACCCAGCAGTGAATAAAACAGGATGAATATTAAAACCAAATGAGCTGTACTTTCATGGCACAAGTGAACCAAACACTGTAGGTGTGTGGGTGAAGAAGGGAAGCTGGTAACATAAGATCCTGTTCTGTTCCTGGTCCGAACAGGGATGGACTCCAGAGCTGCTGGATGTGATGTAACCAGAGACAGTACCTGCACCCCTACTCTACTTAATCCAAAATCTACCTTTTGGCATAATTAAAAAATATGTACAATAGACTAAAAAGAAATAGTTTACAGTATTCAGTCAGGCGAGGAAGGGTGAGGTTCAGGGCATGTATGTTCATGTAGACACTGAAAATGATTAAAAAATACGTTCAGTGTCAGGGCTCCAGTTTTAAAAAATAAAATCAGAATAAAATCTAATAATACTCTGTTGGTTGGCTGATGAATTACCTGTCATTCTGTGACACAAAAGGGACTAATACTGTCTAAATTAATGCAGCATTTATGTATATGTAATTTCTTGATTCTAAAGAGTGCTTTTTAATTTGATTTCCCAATTAAATCACCTCAGTAATTTTTCTTCCAAATCATAATTTAATATAATTAAGACTGGCTGCACATTAGACAAAGTCACTGTATGACATCAAGTTCACATCAAGGTGCTACATTGTCCAGTGTACAGCTGTTGTTTTAGCTTCTTCTAAAACAAGAAGCTACATTTTGCTGCACCGTATAAACAGCAAATAGGCATAAAAATTAGTCATACAAAGAACAATAATCAACCATCTCATCCTGATAAAAAAACAGTCGCTGCTGAGTTCATAAACAAATGAGATTCATAACATTCATAAAGTACAGTAGAAAAGACAGGGAAAAGCATGTAAGTCCCTTCAGATTTTCCCTTCCAGCTACTAATTCTTTATGAACACACGCACACACAAATCACTTTTTACACAAAGCAGAATGCGGTAATTGGGTAATCACTCATTTCTTTCCCCCCACAGGGAAATTCGGCATTAATTCTGAGTTTTAACAGCCACCCACGAAGAGGACGATATCATAGTGACCCCGTCCCTCAGTCCCACCCCTCACCTGGTTCTGCCAGGAAATAAGGTCATGCACTTCATCTGACAGCTATCTAAAACTAAGAGAATCTTGTCCCTAACCAAAGAACCCTTCACTGGAAAGCAAAATCCTTCACCATCCCAGTGCATGGCGATGTCATTGTGTGTCGCTGAAAAGACAGTGTCGTTTGCAAGAGGGTCTAGATTCGGAATTCACGAAAGGTTGGCTCAAGACTCGACTTAATGCAGGACCTTGTGTTGCTCTGATTGTCAGCCAAACACCCCTCATTTATTTAAGCACTTAATCCTTCAGGCGGCAAGTCTCCACACTCCACAATCCAGACTTCACGGGGAACACATACTGAACGTCTCCCTCAACAACCCCCAAAAAACAACCATTCTTTTCCAAAACCTCCGAGCTCTTCGCCTGTTCTGTCTAGCTGTTCAGAAGAGAGTGTTCTTGCATTGAGCTCTAGTCCTCTGCCTTACCCTCCCCAATTCCAATATGGACAGTACTGGCTCACAGGTGGTGGTTTTTCTCTGTGGCAGGAAAGGGCACTCAGCTCTAAAGGGACAGTTGTTAAGCACAGTTTGCCTTCAGAAAGGGCACGGTCGAAGGTGGAAAAAGGATTAAAGCACAGAGTTTGCTCAAGAACGGACCCTGTTCATCCCCATGAGGACTCGCTCTCAAAGCGGTGTGTTCTCAGTCACATGACCAGCAGCCAGCTAAGGGCTGCTCAAATACCCTGACAGGTAAGCGTCCGAATAATTGCAGGTAAAGTGTCCAAAGGCTCACAGTCACAGACCCCTCTGCTGCCAGCGTCCCCCAGAGCTCCAGACAAAGCAATAGTGACAATGAAGGGAGAGAGCTGGACTATTAGCATTTAAAAGGAACAGATTATAAGTTACAGAGGAAAACAGGCTCGGCTGTTGTACTCTAAACTACATCAATCATCACTGCTCTTGTCATCTGCTCTGTGGATTTTACTGCACACACTACATAAATCACATTTACAGGACTCTGAAACAGATTATCTTCGTCGTTATTATTAGGACTGTTTCCAGTGGTACAGCAGTAAGTCACTTTGCGGTTCCAATGTCTTCTTCCACATGCTTCCAGCCATGAGCAAACTAGCCCTGTGCAAAATAGCAACAGTTTGTATGTTACTTATAAATACTTCAGCTGAAAGCGTGACAGCATGCAGAACTGCACACAATGAATGTTTTAAAAACCTTGGTTAATTAACTGTTGCTAACACACTGCAGGCTGTTCAAAGCATACGTGTGCTGCCAACATTCATTCTGTGTTAACATCCTATTTGTAACATTAACAAAGCATCACTAGGAACTCCTGCATAAAAGTGTCAAGCACTGGTATTCAAGACCTTGTTTATAGTGGTTTGGGGAATTATTCATTGCAAAAAAATTAACAGAAGGAAGGAAAGGGGAGAAACTACTGACATAAAAACTGTAAACCGTCGGAGACAAACTCCTTCAGCTGTTTCACTTCTTGGCAAATAGAGTCAGCTGCAAACATCCTGCTTGCAGAATGAAGCAGGGAGAATATTACATCTATAGATGTTCTAGAATCCACTTTTTTTAAGCAAGAAAACAGAATAAAATCAACAAAGCAGATGCAACTGTAACAGGCTTATTAATTTGTATAAATTCATTCAGTGGCAGACGATGGAAGACAAATTGAATTCCTGCAGTAAACAGTTTTCAATCTTTTATGCCTTTTATTCAAGATAATGATTAATCTTCTCCTGTATATGTATAAAATTCAATGAATTACAGTGAAAGTGAAGCTGCACACAGAAGCACTTCAACCTACAGTGCAGACAAAATAACATTTACAACATACAGCACAACAGATTATTTTCCACCTTGTTCTCGTCTAGATTTTCTCCTGTTCAGTTTTTTGTTGTTGTGTTGCTTTTGCCTCACTGACATGACATCAGTTGGCTGTAGTTTGCACTGTGCATACTGAACACTCGTCAGGCAGGATGCCTCGGACTGGGGAGGAAGTAGAGCTGAGCAGCGTTACTGTTGAACCTCTTCCTCCTGCCAGCTCTGTGGTGAATATCTGCAGAACCTGACACGAGCACGCTCCGCTAATATTAGATCATCCAACACTAGCCTATTCATTTAGCTCTCTGCACAGCCTCTTATCACATTTGTATCGAGAGGGTTTGTGTGTTCATCCTGACACACATTGTGCTCATCTTAAAGCCTCTCGCCCTTTTCTCCTTTCTGTAAAAATGACAAAGGGGCCCACTCACAGACGTCTCCCCTGGTACGGCCGGATTTACTTCTGCAGCTCACGGGTATTCAAGTGTGACCTTTTCATGAGCAGCCAAATAAAGCGGACGCATTAATGCACTTCAGTAAATTGCCAATTAAAAGCCTTTTAATCTCTCCCGAGAAGAACAAAGCGTTCTGTCCATAAACTACTCGCAAGATGTCTTGAAACGTCAAGGGGGTAAATGATGTCTCGTAAAGGCGTGACTGATACATGTACAAGGTTCTTTTCCTTAAAGCAGTCCTTCTCTATACTGTCCTACAAGTCCAGTTTCCATGGGTCTGATAGCCTTATTGCCTGTGCTGCAAGTAACACACTTTATTAGCATTTAACAAACTGATACATCAGCTCTTGCTGAAAGGATTGTGACAGTTTTATAGGGGCAATATTCAGCAGTTAAGATTTTAAAAATTAAACCTGGGACTGGTTGAATCCTTTGAACTTAGACTATCAGGCTTATTTTCAGCCTCATGTCTACACCTGCTAACAGGTCTGTATCATTTCTATCTAGTAGAAAAGGTTATCACCATTTTTTTAAGCATGGGTCTTTAAGTTTGTGTCCTTTCTGAAGGAAGCAGAGGGACTTTCAGCAAAATGCTATAATCCTGTCAAACCCTTCAGCATCAGAACAACCTAATGAGCTATCTACATACTATTTTAAGGATAAAGAAATATCCAAAGACCACAATCTGTTCAGACCTTGTATTCAGAAATATTTTCAAGATGACATTAACTTATTTTATAAATGTATAAAACTCATAGATATAGAACATTTTGATTTGACCTTCAAAGCTGTAGAAGAGCTCCTATAACATTTCACCTAATTTGACTGCAAAACACCCTCCGTTGCTAGAATCTGTAAGCCCTCTGCTCGGCCTCGTTACTCACACCCAGTCCTCCGGCTTGAGTTTCACTCGTTTCATCTCAAGAGATGTTTGTGTAATCGTGAAACTAAAACCGATCACGGGAGCAGAAACATGCAAGCATTCATTACTAGAAAACACACACATTCGCAGCTCCTGACTAAAAAAAAAAATAGCAAGATATATCTGCCAGGTGTGTGGAGAGCTGGAAGCTCTCAATAATTCACAGCACCCAAAATGGAAGCGTGTTGAGCCACAGGTCAATATTACCTGCCTGGATGGAAAAACAGAGCAAACAGAATTCCTTTCACCCTCAGAGCAGCAGCCATAACGTGAAGCTCAGATAGCTCAGACTGGAGGACACAGCCTCTTCCCGACACTGAATTTTGTTCTTTGCTGGGGACTTCAGTGAAGTGTTGAAAATCCTTGACAAAACTAGAGTCTCTCTCTCACGTGGAGCAGTCAGGCTGGTCTGACTTTATTTAGAATTTATACGTTGGTCTTTGCCATAAAACTGGAAGTACATATAGGCAGTTTGAGGGATGTGTGGAACTAGTCTGCCAACACTGCAGTCTTAAAGCCCTCAGGTCAAACTACAACCATCTTAACTCTTCACATTAAAATACATCAACACACCTACAGAGACCTGCATGATGTCTGTTCTCGCCTGCTGGGTGCTTTCATGTATTACAGAACAGAACAATGTACAGAACACTTTTTCTGTTATTGACTAAATAATGACTTTGCAATGTTGCCCAACATCGCTATGGAAATATGCATTGCAGTCCCCAGTATTCAAAATGAGAAGTGGGGTGGAGAGGAACTGGGCTGTGGTGATCACGGTCTGCCTTTAAATTCCAGACATGCAAATTTGCTTCCTAATCATTCTCGTTGATTACAAATGTAATTCTCCATTAATTATTTCCACATTCACAGAAATGTTTTTTAATTCTCCATCCAATTAACTGCAATCTGTTGATGGATCCTGACAATTATTTCTGATTTACTGACAGAGAACAGAATTCTTTTCCAGCTCTGTTCCTGCCGCGCTGCCTTTTGCAAGACAGAGATGAGGAGGAGAAAGGAGCCAGCTGTCAGGTTGTTATATGGTGCTTATGGGCAGCACTGCGGGCCCCCCCTTTTGGAAACATCGCACAGAAAAACACTTGTGCGAACCACAGAACCTCAGCCTAAACAAAATCAAGAGGAGGCTGACAGGGCTAGACAATGGGATTTCTATCTCCTCTTCACACTGCACTCCTGGGAACTGTCAGCTCCCTTTCACAGCCTTGCTATTTCATCTCCTCTGGGTGGCAAAGCCCTCCGCTTCCACTGCCATCCCTGCGCCTACATCTGAACTAACCTGGGCATTTGTTTCGAAAATAATCGACATGCACGCACGTGTGTGCAGGGAGGGACTTGGGAGCTGCTGATAAATGACTACAAGGCCCCTGTGCACTTAATTGTCCTTGAAATAATCAGAATTGGACACAAACAAAACTAAATGCATAGCACATACCAAAGGAACGTGTTCCCAACTGATTCCTGTGTACGTCTGCTGCTTCCACAAAAGGAAATGTTTTCCAGAGCAGACCATGCTTCTGCATCAAGAAATATTCCCAGGAAACATTTTGCCTCTGGCCAATCAGCCGAGGCTCTGGGAGCGCAACTTCACTGGATGTGCAATTTTACTAGACACTGAATGTACATAAGATACAATCTTCTCTTTTCATGGCTCACAATCCACTCTCTTGATCACACATTTCCTTTTGAGCTTCCTCCCCCTATTACAAAGTTCCCGTGCATTTCTAAGTGTATCTTCAAAGCAGCAAACCTTTCCTTTTTTTCTGTTTTTTAATGTATGGTACCAATGGTCACCTGCTGCTGGAAAAAGTTCTACAACGTTTCCTGAAAACCTTTGAAGACACAAAGACAGCTGCTGCCTTGTGAGAGCATATCTGTCCTGTTCCTCCAGCAGAGCCTGGACAAGCACGTGCCTTTACACTGGTCTCTGACCCCTCGAAGCCACATTTCATCCCAGCTCATCTGACAGATGTTTAAAGAAGCTGAAGGCGCGATGGGTAAAAGGTCACATTCTTATCTCAGAAGAAAACCATTGTTATGTGATGTGCATTGTCTTGCTGCAATGTTGTGGTGTCCGGATGAGCCTGCAGAAGGAGCAGGAAGTGAGGTCACAGGAAATGTAGTCACAGACTGTAATTACTGTAATTACCTGCCACTCCTAGCCAGTCCATCACACTTAATCTCCCCACTGATTTGGGTACATTATCATGACTCATGGTCTAACCAATCATGGCCTCTTCACAGACTGTTTCGACAACCAACATGCGGATGGCAGGGATGAGCTCTCTTGATGAGCAGGATGCATTAGTCCCTTTTGAAGTTTTCCCCAAAAAGCTCTATCACAAATGAAGTGGTTTTATGTCAGTTCTTTAGACCTTGGTAATGATTTAATGTAGCTAACATTTTATAAAATCAAAACATGCTTTGTTGTGTTGCATAGTGTTCTATATTGATGGAACTAATTAAATGCATTAACTGTTGTGTCTCTGTGTTTCCTATAAGCATACATACATAAAGAGAAGTTCTTGTGATGCACAAAATATAAATCTGTCACCTGCATATCACACTCTGTAATTGTCTGCATTGTCTTGAATGTTGTCTAATTTTTTATGCATTTCTTTTCTCACTTCTCCAGTGATTGTTAGTCCTCTAATTTTGATATAATCTGCAGACATGACTATTTTTACTAACTATGCCACAGTTTAGATCAGAAATTAGAAAAAGCAGTGATCCTAATACAGAGCCCTGTTGTACCCCACTTATGGCAATCACCTCCATCTGAACATCCACCACTTAACTGTACTACCTTGAAAGCCTTCTGCAATTCAAGAATTAATAATAAACAAGATGTCCAGAACAGTATCACACAAGGACACAAATCACTTCCATAGCTTGGATGGTCAAACTGGGTCTTGTTGCCTTAATGAAACTTTAATTTTAGAGATACATAGTGTCCTGTAAACATTATACAGCATATGAAGCCTCCAAGAGTCAAGCCCAGTTACCAGATCAGACTAAACAGCAGCCTTATGCAGTAAAGACAGCTTTGACAAAACTGACCATTTGTGTTTTAGCAGACTACCCTCGCTGTGTCTCTCACACAGTTATGACTGATTCTGAATGTGCTCGTGCTCCTTCCTTTAACAAGGCAGTGCAAACAACACATGCACACACTACTGCTCACCTCTATATTTGCTCAACCATCTCTAAGGTTAGAATATAATAAATCAATCGGATGGAACAAATCTTACAAGAACAACAGAGGTCCTGTAAACCATGCCTGCCCAAGAAAATAATAATTATTTTTTATCACTTGTTATGTAGCCCTTTCACCCAGAGCATCATTGCTCTGCAGTGATCACACTACACTGAACTCAGGCAGCTCACTGATTCAGCTCCTCTGAAATCCAGGGGTTTGGAGAAAATGTGAATACATGTTCAATGCTGTTAACACATAAAAGTAAAAAGCTATAGACCAGGAGCTCAGAGCAGCTGTCAGGATTTTAGTCATTTTGATCATGAAAGGTAGGTTTCTCTGTGAATTTATTGCCGATGAAAATTGAGGGTAAAATTCCATACTCAGTTTCAGTCACAAAGAAAGTGTTCTTTTTATTTTGATGGGGGGGTGGGGTGGGGGGGGTCAGATAGGAGCTTTTAAACTGCTGCCACAACAGACAAAAGACACTGACAGGGGCTTTGCTTTGCTTTGCTGGTGGATATCAGCACTGGCACCGAGTTGCAATTTAGCCAAACAACTAAAACGGGAGCTGGGGGATTAGACGAGACAACCGCGCAGATAAGAAGACCTTTGCTTATAAACCTCAAACCCCTGTGTCCCCAACACGCTGGATGCAGGGCCTCAGCCAAAGGGGCTCGGAGAATACTAATTAACCAGGTGATTGGCAGCTCGTCAAACCGCGTCATTCTGCTGCTACCTGGCAACATCAGAAGCTGGTGATAACGGGGTTTAGAGGAAACAATTACAGGCTAGACCGTCTCTAATGAGCAGAGAGGAAGTAATCAAGTCTGTGCTGAAAACAGAAATGGACACATAACTACTAAACACTGTGTACAGCCCACCATTGGCATGCCTGCACATGAAATCCATTAACTCAAGACTCGCTTCCAGGCCACTCGTGCCATTAAGTTTCTGATTTCTCAGACACCTGAAGTACTTTACCCTGGCCATCGCCGTCTGTTTGTATTTATTCTTCTTATTAGTTCTGATTTGGTTTCTTTTTTCTTCCTCCCTGTTCGAAATTTCACGGCTGTAATCAGTGTGAAATCAGTGCTTGGGCACAATTCAGCTTTATTTTTAATCCCCCCCCCCCTTCGCCACCTCCTCCAGAAAGCACTTTGCCACACTTCACAGATCACCCTCTCTGTTGCATCTCATTTCAGCAGCCGAAGTCAAGGCCGCAGGGACCCGACCTCCTGATTACACCATTAATTCGAGGCCATTCTTCAGCCTCTCTGTCTCAGCCCATTGCTGCAGTTAAAAGGCTCAGCTTTTGAAAGTTCCTTTGAAAACAGAACTCCCACACTGACGATGCCAGTGGCAGAGACAGCCAGGCAGACAGACAGAGGAGCACCATCAAGCTAAATGGTTGCAAACAAATTTCTGATATTTACTGAAAGTCAGTGACACTTTGGGAGGAAACACAAGGCTTATTACTTCCAAAAAAATGACAACATCCTGTAATCAGATCAGGGTTGGTCAGTCCTGGCCTGTTGATCTCCAAGACCATTGCTTGATTCATGTCAATTTTCCTGCAGCCTTCCCTGTGTCTGCTGTCCTCTGTCCAGTAATAAAGCCTGGTTTTCTGGGTCTTTGTGAGCTGGGATGCAACCAAAACATACTGGGGTTGTATTTGACAAGATCTTATTCTTTCACTGACCCTAGCCCTGCTCCTTGTTCCTCTTTGAATACCCAGTGGAGTCAGCTTCTCGTCAGCTAGCAAACCCGGGCAATGTCCTCACATAATGAGCATGCCGTGGGCAGTCAGACCCTTCCCTGCTCAAGGCCAGGCCGCGGAGAGAGGAAGGGACATCCTGAAAGTGCCGATGCGGATGTCCGTGCTGTTCGGGCAGCCCCTTCCTCATCCAAGGGGCAAAGGGAGCGAAGGCTGGGCGCACGATGCCTTCGTATGCAAGCAGCACGTTTTCTTTCTCCTTGAGTTTTTTTATGCGAACAGCACTAACTTTGCAGCACCCTGTCCTCAAACTGGCCCCAGCCTACTCTGGCACAGAGGGTCGGTTGGCACGGAGAGTTTTGTTTTTTTTAGAACAGTATCCCTGTCACGTCTCGGGCGAAATTAAAACATCAGACGAGCCTCCTGACAAAATGAATGCGGCTTCCCCACCCGGGGCAAACAACAGTCAGGAAGAATAAATCACCCTGCGCTGACACTCCGTGTGGCCGACTTGCCGAACCTCAGCAGCTGACAGGCCAGCACTCGAGCCCTGAATGAACTGCGGGCGGACTAGCGCTCGGAATACCAAGTGCTTCCACAGCTGAGCTGTTTCCACACGGTGGCAAACGTGACACACAGAGAAGGAAGAGAAACAGGGCAGCACCCAGTCAGGGGCGTCTGTGCCAGTCAGATGCCCACGGAGGACAGAAGGGGGGGCGGCTGGTTGGAAAGGCCGCTGCTCAAAGCTTTGACACAAACCGTTCAAAACCACGCTTATAACACAATGCAACAACGCGCTCAAAATTCAAATCTGAAACGAGTTTGGATTTTACTGTAGAATAATCATCAACCATTCAGATATGTGCAAAACACTGAGCGTGTCTGAGAAAGTATAAAGGGTGTGAGTTCATATTTAGAGTCAGATTTATAAAATAATAAAGTAGACGCCTTCTTATGCTCACGCAGTTTCTCCAGCTGAGAAGAAAACTTCTGTGGGCTTGTCTTCAGAACAAGGCAGAGACAAAAGAATAACCCATTCAGTCTCCCGGAGGCCCCGCCGCAGCCCAGCCCAGCGGCCCAGCAGCCAGCACAGACCCCGCCGCCGCTGCACACGGCCGCTCTCACGGGGGCTTCTTACAAGCCGAATGCAGATGAAGTGCCACGAGTTTTAATCTCAAAAAAAGGAGAAACCTAATCAACTAAACAACTATTATTTACGCTACGAGAAAAGAAATCTGCAACAAGTTATGTTACTTTCAACTTTTTCAATATTTCAATATTTACCAAAACGCAGCATTGCATGAAGATTGACCCGTTTAATGCTCACATGAAACTACAGTATTGAAGTTATGAAGCGCACGTTACCTGACGTCAGAAAGGGCAGTGGCTGAAACACAGAAAGCCTGCCAGCTGTTTTAGCCAATATGGGGGGGGGGTTAGTCTGCCTCCACAGAGCAGAGCCCTGGTCTGCCACTGTGCGCAGCAGGTAACCGAGCTCCCGCTGCGGTCTCGCTCTGCTCTCACTGTGGCACAGGGCACGTCACGGGGGCGCCTCATGGCATGAACATCGGGCACAGGTGACAACAGCACAGGAGCTGGAGCACAGAGCGCCGGGAGGGAGAGAGCAGCTCTCCTCCCTTCCAGCCGGAGAGGGGTCATGAGCCAAGCTCTTCTCTCCCGTCCGTCTCCAGCGGCCGCTGCTCGTCACAGCGATGAGCGGCTCCGAAACCCGAACACCGCGCGCCGAGGAGGGAGGCCCCGGGCTGGGACTGTGAAACACCTCGAGAGCAGGCTGCTAGTTCAACCCCCGTGGACGGCCACGGAGGCGCCACTTTATTCTGCTTAATAAAAATCCGAGCATACAATGTGCAGCAAAGCCCGTTCCTCGGTGAGTGTCCCTTTGAAGGGCTTTTTAATGGGCCCTTTCACTGGCTGTCCACACCGCACTGGCGACACGCTGCTCCGCACCAGGGTCCCCGCCTCGTCTCGTCTCCCTGCCCCCAGCCCGCCGCTCACAGGCAACAGGTGCGGGCGGCTGGACTCTCGGACCAGCACGGTCAGCCCCGCACCTCGCCAGAGCAGGGAGCCTGGAGCCGAGAGCTCCGCCTCGCTCGTTCAAACCGATCCTCCGCGCCGTGCCGGGAGAGAAGCAGCCCGGGGCTCCGGTTACAGGTGTAGGGAGCCCCTCTCTCTCTCTCTCTCTCTCTCTCGGGGGGCTATCGTTTGTCCCGGAACGGAACGTGCAGAAAGTCTGCTGTAACCGAAGCTCTCCCGGGCTATTTTTACTGTTCAGGTAACTTGACCACCCCGCTCTAGACAGAAGGGCCTGCGGGCCGGCGCGCCGCGGACACGCAGCCGGACAGTCCACAGGCATGTCCGGGTCCGGCCGGGGAGCTGTGAATCCCGGGACAGCAGCACCTCAACACCTCGCTCTGCCAGTTCCCAGTGCCTGTCCTCACTGCCGCTGACCCAGCACCAGCTCCCCGGCAGTACTCCACTGATTTAAACACGAGGGACGCGACACCCACAGACAACCAGAACCCGACTTCCTGCTCCACTCTCCATTATTTTCACGGCTTGGGATCAGCATTTCACATCATGCTGCCTTTATAAGTTCTTCCACGTTTTAGACTTATTTGCAACGTTTACAATTACACGCATTTATAATGATAGTCATGATGAAGAACTAGGACAGAATGGCTATCGCGTTCTAACTACAGACTATGAAGTACTTTAAAGACCTAAACCCGACGCAAGGCTGAATGAAGTTCGACAACACGGCAGAAAGAAGCATCCCGATGCTTTACAGTGGCCGGTGGGCGCTGGAGCACGAATCCTGAACTGGCTCCTGGTGTCATTCGGGCTCAAGGGTGTCGGTGTCTCCGGCGGGGCGAGTCGCTCCCAGCCGCTGGGGCGCCGCCAGTTCGGCGCTGCAAGAGCGCCATCTAGCGGCGCAGCTGTGCGGACGGAGGGGCTCCGTTCAGCCCTCAAACTCCGTCGAGCGGAGTGAAGTTTCAGTCCCGTGAACCCCGTATTAAAACAGTAACATTCGCCCACAGGAACCTCAGATCAAACAGTTTAATTTAATTCTAAGGGCAACAGATTCGCTTTTTGGATGGAGGCGGGGGTTAAAGCAATGGGTAGCTGGAAATGCTATAATTTGTCGTTGACCCTTTTCTGTAGAGGGAAACGGGCGCTGGAGACGAAGAACGAGCCTGCAGGTCACCTGCAGCATCAACAGCCTGAGACTGTACCTTCCCCACACCGGCTCTCGAACCCCAGACTGCGCCCCCACCCCGAGCAGAGTCCAGGCGGAACTGGAGACGAGTGAACACGGTACCAACTACACTGCCGCCCAGGGAAAGCTGAGCGCTGCTCAAAACTTCCCCGACTTCAACTTGCTCTGTCGGGGAACAAAAAAACCCAAAACCCAAAACAAAACAAGACGAACTTAAATCTGGTGGTCGCGTTGTTTAAACGATGGGAAGCGCCATATAAACACTGATTCTGTGGAGAGTGTTATTATTTTAAAAAAAAACAACGAAAGAGAGCAATATTCAAAGGCGACCGGCACGCAAGAGACGCCGTTGGCCCTCACGCGAAAGCGGTTTAAAACGCTTCGACGCCAAAGTTGCGCACTGCTGCCGAGGCGCCGAGCTTCCCGGGAGAGTCCGGCTCGGCGACCCGCCCGGGCTGTGCTCCCGGCTCGGGTTCCGGCTCGGCACCCGATGGGCTCCTTCTGGGGCACCACACACACGCACTGTCCGCCCCCCGGACCCCACAGCGACGGCCACCCACATTCCCCGCAGGCGGCGGGCAGCAGACTCCGAGCCCGGGGTGCACGCCGAGCGCCGAAGCCGACGCGACACCTGTGCCGTTTCTGCGGGACCACAGACCCGGGAGCGGACGGCGAGCCCGCACACCTGCGGCAGGTGCGGTAGGGACTCACCCGGGAAGAACTGCCCGAGCGCCGGGTCCAGCAGCTGCAGCAGCGCGAGCAGGAGCACGGACATCCTCGTGCCGGTCCGGCGCCGCGCTTCACATGCCCGCCGCCCGTCCGCGCGCTCGCTGCCAGCGCGGGCTGCAGGTGTCCCGCATCGGGCACCGCGCGGGGAGGGCAGGTGCAGGCGACCCTCCCCCCCTTCCTCCTCCTCCCTGGGTCCGGCTGGGGGGACGCGGCGGGTATATCTCGGCCCCCTTCCTCGGGTCCTTCCTGGCGCCGGCTCTCTGTTTCCCCCGCTGCCGCAGACGGACTGCGAGAGGAGCGCTGTGGTGTGGAATCGCAGAGCAAGAACAACAGGAACGAGAGAGCGGAGAGTAGAGGAGAGGAGAGGAGAGGAGGGGAGGTGGGAGGGGGTTACAGTTCCGCGATTTTCTCCCTGAAACGGATTCTGCGCCCTGCGTGCGGCCGGTCCGCGGGGATGAGCGAACTTCTGCTCCACCTGAGCGCGCCTCTCGGTCACGGAATGACTGCAGGACGAGCGCAGCCCGGCGACACCCCCCCTCCGTGAAAAGATATCCAATTCAAAGTTTACCGAGGGGGGGGGATGAAAAGACGGTGGACAGAAATCCGATCCAGACGCAGTTCTGACGAGGGTTCCTGGCTCCAGCGCTCTGTCGCGGACTCTGCGCTCCGTCCTTCGGCTGAGGCGATACAAGCCCCCTCACCCCCGCCCCCCCCCGTGAACAGACTGTGATGACTGTTCGCAGCGTGTGTACAGCACACACACATCAGCCACAAGCCGAGTCATGGCGTATTTTCGTGCAAACAAAAAGTCTTACCGTAAATCTTTACAGGTAAAACACCTGTCAGTATGCCGGCACTGTTTGGGACAAAACAGGCGCCCCGTCACAGCGCGGTGAATGTTACTAAACGCACATCCTCTGTGTTTTACCCTCTACCCGAACACAAACAGGTCCTGCGTGGGGAGTTTCAGTGTTTCCATCACCAGCTCCTCGCGCGCGGGAACGTTGACCAATTAATGATAATCGCGCTGTTTCAGCCCGGCAGGGTAAAGGTTCCGGAAATGTTCTAATTATCTTTCCACCTTAATAAGTCCTTTAAATGCTACAAAAACATGCCAACTGATGTAATGTCGCCCAGTCTCAGACCAATGCGCCCTGCCCAGAGGGGACTTCCAGCTTAGCCCCAGCGCGTCCCTGCCCCTCTGGAGAAACCCTGGGCGATATCTCAGGGGCCGACTCTCTCCGCTGGCTGATGAGCACTCTGCTTTGAATTTCAGGATTTCGGAATCATTTAAGACCCCAGACAGGGGCTCTGTCCCAGCCGGCCCCTGTGAGCCGCGGTGGGGTTACTGCGAGGGGCCGAGGCGGCCCACCGGGCCAGTGGGCACGAATGTCCGGCTCCTCTGGCCACTTCAGGATCGCCTGGAGGGCACGGCGCCCGGGCACAGGCAGTGGGAGGAAGAGTGCTGGGCAGTGGGAGAAGAGTGCTGGGCAGTGGGAGGGAGAGTGCTGGGCAGTGGGAGAAGAGTGCTGGGCAGTGGGAGGAGAGTCCTGGGCAGTGGGAGAAGAGTGCTGGGCAGTGGGAGGAGAGTGCTGGGCAGTGGGAGGGAGAGTCCTGGGCAGTGGGAGAAGAGTGCTGGGCAGTGGGAGGGAGAGTCCTGGGCAGTGGGAGAAGAGTGCTGGGCAGTGGGAGGAGAGTGCTGGGCAGTGGGAGGAAGAGTGCTGGGCAGTGGGAGAAGAGTGCTGGGCAGTGGGAGGGAGAGTGCTGGGCAGTGGGAGAAGAGTGCTGGGCAGTGGGAGGAGAGTCCTGGGCAGTGGGAGGAGAGTCCTGGGCAGTGGGAGAAGAGTGCTGGGCAGTGGGAGGAGAGTCCTGGGCAGTGGGAGAAGAGTGCTGGGCAGTGGGAGGGAGAGTCCTGGGCAGTGGGAGAAGAGTGCTGGGCAGTGGGAGGAGAGTCCTGGGCAGTGGGAGAAGAGTGCTGGGCAGTGGGAGGAGAGTGCTGGGCAGTGGAGGAAGAGTGCTGGGCAGTGGGAGAAGAGTGCTGGGCAGTGGGAGCAGAGTGCTGGGCAGTGGGAGGGAGAGTGCTGGGCAGTGGGAGGAAGAGTGCTGGGCAGTGGGAGAGTGCTGGGCAGTGGGAGAAGAGTGCGGATCGTGTACTGCAGGTGCGGTCAGGATGGAAGAGCTCCCCTCTCCCCAGTCTCTGACCTCTCTCCGTTCTGTCCTTCAGAAGTCAGAAGACAGGCTGGGCTCACACGGCGCCACACTGCTCTGCTCAGCGGTGCTCTGATCCGTTTTCCCTTATTTCATCAGCAAACTGCTTCCTATCCCAGCTCCCACAGGAGCCCCGCTGTCCTGCTCCTAACCCCCCACCCTCACTTGTTATTCCCCTGTCCACCCCCCCCACTTTGCTTTGTTATTTTCCATTTACTCGCAGCAGGATCAGAGTTTACATGGCGTGTACGCACAAGAGCAGAGAGCAGAGAGGCGCACACAGACGAATAACAGGTCTGTCAGCCTGGCGAGAGCTGGAGGAGCAAAGCCAGCAAACTGGAAGAGTCTGAACTTCAGGAGTGTGGACACAGGGCAGCCCAGCCAGCACGCTGCACTGTGGGCATGGTCACTGTGCGGAGTTACAGTGCACGTGGTCAGTCAAGCTCTTATGATTCAGCTCTCCCTCTCTTCTGCGTCGCTGAAATGTTTGTATTTTGCCACTTTGTTTTTTTCAGTATAGAGTTAAGCTCTGCTTGTCCCTTTTGTAGCGAATGCACTGATTCATCTCTCAAATGTAAACGCTGTCAAGCTTCAAGAGACTTTCAAAATTTCAATCTCTTTCACATAAATCCCAGTACAGTTCTTAAATAACTGGAAATGTGATTTTAATCCACATCTAACATACAAAAATACTTAATGTTGCTTAATTAATGGACAGGAGGTTTTGACTCTGACTTACTCTGCGTAGCATAATCTCCATGTTTAGTTGCAGCTGGCTTCACGTGTCAATTTAAAATTCATTATTAAAATGAAGCATTGGGCAAAAGACTTGAATATTGGGATCCTTTGGGATGAAAAAGACTTTATATTCCTCCTAAAACCCTAGATGTGAGCAGAAGGAGGGGTGTAACCTGTGCAGGTCACTGATCACGGGCATGTCTTGGGGAGGGCTGGATATTTCTGAAACACTTCAGAACAGGAAGTCACACACTTGCAGGTAGGAGTCAGAGTGGTACTCTGCACACAGATGCTTCAGTGCAGTAGCGCACAGTGTGCCTATAGAACACCCACATAGCTGTTTACACCAGGCTTCAAGGGAGAAAGTAGAGACTGCAGGCAAGGGGCTGGAGAGGGCTCGATATGTCAGGACATGAGTAAGGCTGTAAAAAAGAGGCCATTGGCTTCGAGTCACTGACACCTTTCCTTCCAGTGTCACAGCTTCACAGGGCTCCCCGGGGCTCCCCGGCCTCACCACACCCCCTCTGCCTACTTCACCTGCCGCGGGGTCAGGCTCGTTAGCCAGGGTGACGTCCGCACAATCGTCGTCCTGCCTGGTAGAGAAACACCCGCCACAGTTTCTCTACTCCCCATTTAAACTGCGATCGTGGAACCAGAGGTGCCCACTGATCGCTCATACTCCACTTTAGTGATATTTTATTGTGACAGGTAATTTATGATTCCATTATTTAGTGATGTAAAAATCAATGCATCATTAAACAAGAAAGAAGCTTCTTTATTGCTGATTGGTATAATATTTTCAAAGGGTCAGGGCTATATTTTTCCTTTCTTTATTTTTAATTACACTTCACATATAGCAGCCAGGTCTTTTTTTTTTGCAGCATTTCAGTTATTGATCTTTGGAGCCATAGGTGGTCTTCTGATTACTTCACAAGTGCCCATGGCTCCCAAGTTAAATACATCTCTGTATGAACACCTCCAGCCAGGAGGAGGAGATTAACATCAGAAACAACCATGCCTTTCAGGAAAGGTGTTTTATCTACTGAGAAAGTGCTGAAAGAAAAAAAAACACATGCAGTTTAATTGGATTGGCAACAAGAATGATGGATTATCTGAAAATGCTAAAGGAAAGGAGTGTAGGCATGATAAAGCAATAAAGGTAGAAATCAGACATTCAGAAACACAAGCTAATAAGGTCATTAACAGTCTGGAGGCAGAGCAGCCACATCTGCCCACCAAAGACATGTGCCTGCAGTACAGGTACATGGACAGCAGTTAATGTCGATGCAAAGGTGAGTAATGAGGTTCAAATCCAAACATTTAAACCTCTGTTACCTGGGATCTCCTCCATTTAACCCCACTGGCAAACGGCCTACAATGCTGTTAGAGTAAGCCAGCTAACCCATTTCCAAGGCTTTGGTTAGCATACCTGTCCTGGAGATCACACTGAGGGTCTGCCTTCTTACTGGTCCGCAACAGAAAACTGCCTGTGAGCCCGACATCACGGCTGTGCAGGCTCACAGCTGTGAGTATTGAGAACTCTGCCAGGCCCATGCAACATGAACAGATCACATCAGTGTTACTATAATGCAAAGGGGAATACAGTCATATTCTTCCCTGAAGGGGTGGGGTGCTGTCTCATTTAAATTTAATGTTTCATTCCAGAAAGTAATTATAATTCTTTCACTATCATGTATCCATCAGTGACTGACAGCCATCTACATACTGGGACACCTGGATATTCGTCAAGGATTGTGGTTACAGCTAAATAATAAAATGAAAACTTAATAATTATTTTTAAAACGCATCTTTATATCAAAGCCATTCTCTAATACACTGCCGTATCAACGTCAATCAAGTCTTTCTAACAGCAATAAACACCACTGCACTAGTCTCCTGGGAGGTGAGTTTTCCTACTGGAAAACAGGCTTTATTACATCTGCCTCTGCACAATTTAAATACGAAAGTCCCACTGCCCCAACGTGGATATATAACTGATCCTTTTAATAAAGCATCTTTCTGTATATATGGCAGATATTGGCTTTTTCCATTATAGCCGGTGTTATAAATTGCGCGGTGTGTCTCCAGCCCACAAGCCCAGCCCGGCCAGGTGTGTATATGTAAATCACAGCACAAGGTCTCCTGCTTTACTCAGCTGCCAATAGTTACAACCCCAGGAGTCCCGCGATAGATGAGGATATAATGCGTTTTGAGCTGCAGGGCAAGGAAAATTTACTGAACCCATTCCAGCTATTGAATTGTCATAAAGTACCCTTGTCAGGAAGTCTCTCTTTTACCAGACCAGCGTGCTCTAGTGAAATCTGTCCCTTCCCTTATTGTGCAGACCGAATGGTCGCCCATGCATCTCGCTCCTCGAAAATAAAATGACTTATTGCAGTCGATTTAATTAAGCTGCAGCTATCACAATAAACCTTCGCACGGGAGGATGATCCAGTCCCTCTCTCTCTTCCCTCCGGCCGCTGCGCGTGCGCGGGGCGAGGGAGCCCCGCACGAAAGCCGCTCGCAGGGCGAGCTTGCACGCGTGTTTCAGTCTCGTTCGAGATGCAGTGGTCCCAGCAGCTGCTGGGGTTCCGCTGTATCTGCTGGTCCCTCCTAGGAAGATCGTCGCCCCACCCCACGTGGCCCCTTGGCGTATCGGTCAGTCCACAAGTCCGGCGCTTCCCTTTCCCGCCCGCCACGCGGGCGGAGAGCCACAGCTACACATGCCTGCTCTGTCTGAGCGAGACCAGCTCCAGCACGGTGTTGGGCGTCATGGGAGCTGCGCATTTTCAGTCTGCTGTGCCGCTGGCACTCGTACACCTGTTGCACTGCGCCTGCCCAGAATGTCTTTAAAGTCTCACTGTTGGGTGACATATTTCTGTATTGGAGAATAACATCTCCACAGTTTAAATCCATGGCCCTTTGAATGGAGAACAACCCAATCAATCAATCGATCATTCCCGAACAGTGCCCTTCACAACACTTCTCCACAGAGCATGAACCCTGTATTTTATAACCCAGAGGTGTAATTAAACCATCCAGCCCAGCCCAGCCCAGCCACCTGTAGACCCCCGGCCTGCAGCCCAGCCTAGCCACCTGTAGACCCCCGGCCTGGAGCCCAGCCCAGCCACCTGTAGACCCCCAGCCTGGAGCCCAGCCCAGCCACCTGTAGACCCCCGGCCTGCAGCCCAGCCCAGCCACCTGTAGACCCCCGGCCTGGAGCCCAGCAGTGACGCAGGAGCACGGAGAGCCGGGCTTCCTCCCATCATGCTCCTGGGCCTGCCACCCGGCTGACTCGAGCACTGTTCCCTTGACTGGTTTCCAGGTGGGGGGATCTGCATATGGCCGAATAAGACCTGGCACAGACTTCTCGTGTTGTAGCTATTCACCTGGGCTTAGGAGATCTACTCTGTCCTACTCCAGCCTTTACCTGCCTCTTTTCCGGGCACAGTCCCGGTCTCTCCACCTTCTTCCTCACAACCTGAGCACACTTCGCCACTGCTTATGCTGGTACAACTTACAAGCTCTGACACTGACTCTACAAATACCTTGATAAGCTTTAAAGCAATTTCAAATTGTTTGAATGTGTAATTGGTTTCGAACAGTTACTGAAGCCTTAATCTGAATGATTCCTTAACACAAAGAGTTTTTGACAGCGAGCTGTCAGTGATGGAGAGATTACACTGTGACAGCTGTCCACTGCTTAGTTCAGGCACCTCAACACACCTTTTATTTGTCTAACGTAGCACCATGTTTTAGAAAACTGCCCTATGAGAAATGTAATCTTCAATTCAATCAGTCAGTGCTACAAATGTACTAGCAAAAAAGAAAACCTTCACAGCTGAAACGTGCAATAGACTTTAAAAATTAAAATAATTATAAAAATAACTGTGTATCAATACTTCATTTTCAGTACATTTACTGTGATAAGCAAGGTTAACACACAGTATAATAAGGCTAGCCCAATGCATTTTCTTCCTGACCTTTAACTACTATATGTCTTTTACAGCCAAGATGCAGTGATTCAGTTCCACCAATGCTTTAACAAGAGTCATTCAGCATTTTGCAACGGCTGTAAGAGTGAGCTGCCAATGTATCAGGTGAAGTCAATAACGATTCTGAAAACCATTTTCCATTTTAATTGACTTCTGCACATCCTGCTCAGCCAGTTCATTAACAACTCCTTCAATATTCTTGTTCCATTTTCTTAACTCTGGCATCAAAACTCCCTGGATCTGCCTTCTCATGGAAGAATTTCCTTTACCTGCTCGAGGAGGACTGCTGGAACTCCAGAGACCCCGTGTTTCACCAGTCTGCAGCACTCAGAAGGGAACTAGGATTATAAGACAGAGCGTGTGTTTGGCAAAAGTGATAAAAGATTTTGACTAATGAGCGTAAAACTGTTCTGTGAGACAGTTTGTGAAGGAGACCTGCACAAAAATAAGGATGAGACAGCAGACTTTCCATAGTGGAGAGGAAATTGCCAGGAGATCTCTCAGCTAGAGGGCTTTGCAGCAGATTTTATCAGTCTGTTTTGCTCTCAAGGATAAGACGATTCTGCAGCAAATTGACTGTGCAGGACAGGGCGGCAGAAATTACTCTGAAGAGTGGCGCACGATCTCTGTGGCTGGGTCGGAGCCCCTGGGAGGACGGAGATTACCTCTCCGAACAGGTGTGCCAGGCAACTTGGTGGAGAGCTCTCTGGCTGCAGGGGGAATTATGTGAAGAACGCAAAGCATAAAGTGCTGTTGGCTGTTGTCAGCTGGCATCTTTCTTAATTAATTTGCTCTCTGTTCACAACTTTACTTGTGTTGTTAATCCCGTACCCAAACTTTCTGCCACAATAACGCAATGTTTGGGGAAATCTTCCAGCGGGGGATGACTTAATCAAACCATCAGCGAGGCTCCGAGACATGTCTGCCTTTTCCATTACATCCGCCTAACGAGTCATCACCCACAAAAGCGAAGCTGTCTGAACCCAGGGGCGCCAAGATCTCATTTTATTAAAGGCAATAAAGTTTGCGTGTCAAGTGCTTGTTTACACATCAGAGGAAGCTCCAGGACGGTTTAGGGCTCCGGGTGCCAGGGCCTCCTGCTTTCCTGCGTGTCCCTCCCCTCGCTGGAAGCCTCTGTAATAGCCAGCCCCGCTGCAGCCCCCCGGACTGGCTCAGGAGGGTGATCATGTGATCAATACGAGCACCTCGGAGCGAGCTCCTGGCCCGGGGGGCTCCTGATACTGAAGCGGGTGAGAGTTCTCTTCTTCCCCGTGGAGCAGGAATGGGAGCGAAACGCGGGGGGCAGAGCAGTGCAGGGACCAGAGGAGCGCCCCCTGCTGGGAGGCAGCCATGTGGCCCGACTTCCCTTCGGCACGGGAGCGCGGGGCACTGGAGGGCGTCGCGGCGAGTCAGCATCGCGCTCTCATGCTCTCACGTTCTCACGCTCTCGTCTTACACCGCAGGCCCGGCAGCCTGTCCCAGCGCGAGACAGCGAGACCAGACTGGACCGGGCCAGGCCGCAGGTCAGGCGGGGAGGCGCTGCGCCCCGTGTCCGGGCATGGTCCACAGCAGACCGTCACAGCCAGCCTCGCCAGAGACCTCCGCAAACGCGTGCTTCTTTCACTCCGTGTCCAATCATTGACTCCGGTACATGCTCTAACAAGGATCGTTCAGCATTCCGCAAGGGCTGCAAAACCTCGCTGGAGATGCACCAGGTGGAGTCAATAACGATTCTGAAAACCACTTTCCTTCCCGTAATTGTCTGCACACCCTTCTCAGCCGGATCATTAACTAAAGTAAAAAATGCTGCAGCCTCCCTGGAAGTTCAATATAATAAACATAACATTTATATTATAGGCTGCCTGTCACTTAGGTTTTCATAATACAACAAAATAAGTGCCCACAAACTCTCTGGGTTCCTGTTACTATACCACACCGAAAGACAGTGATCTAGTCTTCAGACCTATGATCTAAATAAACACACAACACTCCAAAAATGAAACATCCATACTCGTGCACTCCAGCAGTAATTCTAACCGGGCCTCTGGCTTACATCTCTGCCAGAATCAAGGCCCCTGTGTCAGGAACAGTTCTTTCCGGGCCCTATGCGGACGACACGATCCGAAAGGTGAAGAAACAATAGGGAAAAATAACATGCAGGAGTCGGTCAGGAGACAGGGGGGTGTGTCCATGCAGTGCCAGTGTCCAGGGGGAGTGAATCCAGGCGAACAATCCAAGGGTAAATCCAGAGGGGGAATCCAAGACAGGCAGTATAGTCCAAAACCAGGGGATCCATCCGTAGTTAAAACCAGAACCGGGTCGGGACCGGCGGGGCAGGGAATCAGGAACAGGAAACTAAAACCATAACGGAGCCAGACGCGGCAGGACCCCGGGCTCTCACGATGTGAAATCAACGAGAAGCCCCGGGCAAACGCCTGCGTCTGGCTTTAAAGGTGGAACTAAAGAGGGGCTGGAATAAGGAACAGGTGTGGGGAATGGGACAGAACGAGGAAGGGCTGGAGCGCCCTTAAGAGGAGGAGTAACGATCGTGACACCCTGATCTCTCTTGCCTGTCTGCCTGCCAGTTCTTACTGTGCTGCTGTTTCCCTGAGGGCCCCAACCCGGAAAACAGCACCAGCCTGGGACTGAGGAACCAGATCCAGCCCAGAACCTCTCCTTCCTGCAGAGCCGTCCGCCCAGTCCACCCAGTCCGCCCAGTCCGCACACAAACACACAGCTTCCTCTTACCTTCTCCTATGGGGAGCCTCAGCAACTTAACTGGAATAATTAATGACTTAATTAATTGAGAGAGCATTTAATTTCACCAGGTCATAAAGCACCTAAGTGTTAAGAAGCAGCAATTAAACTGCAGGGCTGCATCTAAGGGGGTCTGAGGTTACAGAGGCTTCAGTTAAGTACTGGATGGTAATAATCACTATGTTTCCCCCTGTCTAACTCTACAAGGAAGAAACTAACTAGAGCACTGCCTTGGCTCAGAAACACACCTGCCCTTCACATACCTATTGCACTTTATTAGTCCAGCTGCTGCACACAGACTGGAAACAGGGGTTCCCCTCTATCAGCGCACAATGCCTGTCAGAGTCACCTGGGTGTCTGTTTTGGGTCTGTGGTGGGGCGGAGTCAGCGGTGAAGAGTAGTACTGAGGAGGGGAGGAGTCAGTGGAGAAGAGGAGTGCGGGGAGGGGTGGAGTCAGTGGAAAGAGGAGTGCTGGGAGGGGAGGAGTCAGTGGAAAGAGGAGTGCGGGGAGGGGCGGAGTCAGTGGAGAAGAGGAGTGCTGGGGGGGCGGAGTCAGTGGAGAAGAGGAGTGCTGGGAGGGGCGGAGTCAGTGGGAAAAAGGAGTGCGGGGAGGGGCAGAGTCAGTGGGAAAAAGGAGTGCGGGGAGGGGCGGAGTCAATGGAAAGAGGAGTGCTGGGAGGGGCGGAGTCAGAGGGGAAGAGCAGGATTAAGGAGGGGCCGTGGGAAAGAGCAAACTCTCTGACTTGGACACGATAGAATGGATGAATGAAATGGACAGAATAGAATTAACTGTGAGGAAGAGCAGAGGGACTGCTGTGGGAGTGGCGTGTGACTAGGATTTATACAAGAACGAGAGAGCAACACAGAGCAGGAAAAACCCTGTGTTGTGTTGCGTTAGGATGGGAAGTGGTTTAGCCATTTTTAATGTTTGTGGACAGTGAAATATCTACAGTATCTGATGTTTATGTACAAAAATTGCCTGTAATTTATATTCCACCATGGACAGTCCTGAAGGACTAGGATTAGCAAGCAGCAGGCCTGAACCATTCCAATACATTCACACTAATACACACAACACACATCAATATGCAGCATCCCAACCAGATCTCACAACAATCTAGGCCCTCTGACTTGTCCACATGCCTCTGGCTTTCAAAATCTCATTGGAAAAGAAATTACTGCAGCGCCTTTCAACGCCAGCTATTGGGGAAGCTGAAGAGCATCATGCCAGGGCTGTTCTGTCCAAACGAAGCTCCAAGGCTGAGCAGACAGTGGAGTGGACAGAGTGCGGAAGGGATTCAGGCATCCAAGAGTAAGAGGGAAGGCACGTTTGCCTCCCTTAAGGAAAGTCTCATTGAGAAACATTCCAAAGGGAGACCGGTCTCAGTTACTAAGGAGACTTTTCCTTCTATTTAGCCTGCAAGGCCTCTTCGATGGGAGAGAAAAATAAATTCCAAAAACAAAATGAAATGTCTGTTGTCTTTGATTTCAATCTTTTAATTCCAGCTCTCCTGTAAAAGACTTTGGTATTGTTTTATGGCCAGTCAGCTCTGTCTGTACAGCACACATCCACTCATCAATTTGGGCTGGCTGCTTTCATGGGCTCTGTCGGCACAGCAAAGCCCTTCTGCGTCCAGCAGTTTAGGTTTTATGGTCTCACAATAGCAGCAGTGTTTTTATGACTGCAGCTGCTGTCTCATCATTAAACGCACCGTGGACCAGAGGAAGAGAGAGGATTTTTGATCCGATCACACACACACACACACACACACACACACACACACACACACACACACACCCTAAAAAGCTGAAATCTACCTGAGGCTAATCAAGGTAAAAAGGTATGTAAACCAGATGAAAGAGACACCTGACGCAAGACCATCATTCCAGCTAAGCACATTTTTATCTTCAATAGCCAGGAACATAAACACGAAAAACAAAAAATATTTTTATTTAAAAAGGAACAAATCACTAATACTGCTTTTCCTTCACATCGGGATGCTGCTCTAGCTCAGAGACACTTGGCATTAATTGATATACAGTGCTTGTGAAATGAGTTGCTTTGTATGACGACAACTGCACTGGGCAGCAATGAGATGTGGTGCTCATGCTGTACAAACACAGAGCCCATAGACACCAGCAGCACAGGCGACTAGTCTGTCTCAAGCCATGACACATCCTCTCATGGATACAAGTGACAGCCAGGTAGGGCACACAGACGTCTGTGCAACAGCACAGCAAGGCACAGACAGGTGTGGCAAAGCTTGTGGCAGACCACAGGGCAACTTGAGACAGCAGGGTAAATGAATGGTATAAGCATGGTAAAACCACTGTTATTACCATGCCATGCAAGCCTACACCTTTGTAAGAGAACCTGCCTGCCCTTGAGTGAACCGGGCTGACAGGCAGCCCCCTGTTGGGGTGCAAAAGCCGACGTCAGATCTCGACCCTCACGCGTCTGTTTAGGAATGAGCTGGGGGACGTGTTGGCAAAGACAGTATTGGCTCCTGTGCCGAATCAAATGCCAACCATAGTGAGATGTACTGTGTGTAGCGCAGCTCCTGAAGCACTTTAAGAGGGATATAAATTAGTGTCTAATTACTCTGCTATGGAAAGATAGTTAATGAAAGGAAGGCGATCAAGACTTTTTATTAGGCAAAGAAGTCAGTGGCTTGATGATAGATTCAGAGTATTCCAGCCATGCCTCTGCTAAACGTAATGCAGTACAGCACTACGACAATGCAGTACCTCTGTGGTGTGATTTGGCATTTTGGGCAATTAAATATTTTTCCGAAGAACATAGGAAATGTCACAAATGAAGTGTAAGGCAGGACTGCCACACTGGCTATAAACAATGCTGCGTACGGGGATGCACCTTGCTATACTAATTCAAGCTGATCTAGTCTGTCCTGCTTCCACACACACAAATGGAAACAAACACACAAACTCCCTTTCTCCCTCCTCCTTCCTAATTTGAGCTCCTCCGTCACTTCCTTACAGGCACAGAAAAGATCAGTCTCTCTCTTCCTCGCCTATCTATCTCTCCACCTGGCCTGCTCTTTTCAGGTCCCCAGTGATGCTACATGAGGCTGTGTACCTCGACGCACACTGAAAAGAAATCCCATGCTGTGCGCTATTACATATGAAGATGAAAAATAAATAGCATTTTTATCTGATTTCTTTGCCACAGCTGTTAAGTTAAAGAGAAGTAATAACATTCTACAGGCTTTACAAGTTTTTTTTCCAGTTTTTTTTGCTCAGAGGAAAAAAATACTGAGTAATCGTTTTCTGCCTGTGAAAGTGTTTCACATTGATCTGTCTTTTTTATATTATTATTGAATCGCTGTACCAAAGCTGCGAAATTCTCTTTTTTTTTTTGAGTTGCAGATTACGTGAGTGCCATCTATCGCAAGGCTGGGATTACTGTCATGATTTTAAAAACAGGAGCGGACGCGCGACTGTTTCAGAAGGGCGTAAGAATAATTTCAAAACTGCAGCAACATGACAGAACCCATTAGTTTCTGTTGCTTTTTTAGGTGGCCACATTTGTTTTTAATTTCTCAAGTGGCCGGCGTATTCTGAGCACCTGTTCTAATCAAAGACTCCCTAATCACCTGGCAGCGATTTAATGTAGATGAGTGCAGGGTTTTGGATGCGGGCGATAAAAAAATAAACCAGAAATACAAAATGGGACACACTGAGCAAGAACAGACTACTTCTGACTACTTCTAAGACTGAGGTGTTTATGTTGACACATCGTGTATATCTACCAAACAAGGAGGAGAAGCAATTAAAAAGGCAGACAAAATGATAGAGCTAAAAGTGTAGGATTTACATGAAGGGGGTTATTAATGTGCACTGCACTAATAATGCCTTATTTAGATTTTTTAAATATATTTGGTCACCATATTACAGAGAAAATACTGCTGCACTGGAATGAGTCCAGAGAAGAGCAACCAGATACATCCTGAGGATTACACTGACAGGCAGAAGGCACTGATCTTTTTTCAGTGAAGTGAAGTTCAGTGAAGATAAGGAGGGGAGCTGATACAAGTGTTCAAAATCCTCAAAGGTCACTGACAAAGTCAACCCAGCTGACGTCTCCAGAATGAACAGTGAGACACAAACCCAGGGGCACCAGAGGAAACGGTGTGGAAGTGCACTTAAAACTGAGAACAGGAGGCACTTCTTTACGCAAACGGTGGTGGGAGTGTGGAACAAGCTGCCTAGCCATATTGTAGAGGCCTACCCTGTTACCCTGACTGGGCGAGATCCTTGGATCTATTGACTACTAATCACCAAATGAGGTAGATGAGCCTAATGGCCCCCTCTTGTTTGCAGCCCTTCTGAAGCTCTTAAATATCATCCCTTACTGTACATCATTACCCTGGTCTCAGTCTCCTTGTTCATATTCGCATGACAGTAATTCATCTGGAAGAACCTTTAATCACAACCACATCCGGTCAAACTGCAGAGGGGGGCGAGAACAGGAAACAGTACGCTCCAGTGCTGCTGGACAGACAGGGAGTAGTACCCTGGGTCAGTCACAGGGCCCTGGGGTCAGGAATATCCTGAAGGGGTGGGTTTTCTGGGGTCCTGGCTGCAGCAGGTAGGATGTCCCGCCTCTGGGGGGCAGCAGAGAGCACAGTGGGACCAGGGACTTGCAGCATGTTTCGGGCCTGGCACAGGGAGGCGAAGGGAAGAGGGAAGGGTGGCCCTGAGAGGTTATTCCGGGGCAGGAGGAGGCACACGGAGGAGCTCTGGCAATCTGGCCAGGCCTGAGGGCTCCAGGTTCGCTGGCCAGGACTCCAGGCCGACGCGCTGCCTTATCTCCCTGCCGGCTCTAATCCCCCGTCCTCTCTGCTTTCACTCGCACCGGGGGCCGGCGACCCCGCCCGGACAGCGGGGACGAGCCGAGGGACTGAGCGCTCGCACGCACCGCCCTGCAGCGATCGAGCCCCTCGCTGCAGCCCCCGAGTAACGGGGGAGCCCGACGGCTCCTGCTCAGTAGCAGGGCTGCCCGCTCTTGAGCCTCGGCAGGAAATCCTGCTCCACAATCCCCTCTGAGGGCGTCTTCTTTGCACCTCCTTGTGTCTTAAGCCCCATCATTGTTAATTAAAGGATCGCTAAGACAGCTGCTGTGCACACAGGGCCTCCCAGCACACTGCTCAGCCGCTGATGGGTAAGGCTATTATCTAATTAGGACTGTCGCGCTCACCAGGCAGGCTTAAGTCACTTTCGCAGCACGGGACAGCGCAGGGCTCTGGGCTCTACCTCGCTCAGCACCACACCTGGACTCATTCTGGGCTCCACGCTGCAAAATATCCCCCGAAATCAGCCGGGGAAAAGCTGAACTATGAAAATCCCAGATGTGATTCTAAGGCCTCCGGAGTCCAGCGTCATGAACGGGGGGTGTGGAGCACCGGGGCCGATGCTGCCTGTCCGTCCACTCGCCGTGTCCACTCACTGTGGTCCGGGAGCCCCCTGGGGAGCAGGCGTCAGCAGTGGGAACCATGTAACCATGTCCGCTAGCGAGCAGACTGGGAGGCATTGGTCGGGGGACATCAAGTGAAAGAACTGCCAGCTGATCAGACAGGCACGGCATTACTGCCAAGCTCCTTGTCCATCAATCCCCCATCATCAGAACATAAGCTTGTGAACATAAGCTTGGGAGCCATCCAGGTAATACAGAGGGCAAGGCAGGACTAGACCCCAGTGGGGTGCCAGTCTACCACAGGACACACACAAACACAATTGACCCAGGCAGCGCGTCTCTGTAGGCGTCCGGAAGCCAGAGCGCTGTCCAAGTACCTGCTGTCCGTGCAGGCTGTGGCCAGGGCAGCACACTGACTTCACCTGGTGCGCAGGGCCTTGTAAGGTCAGTCCCTGTGTATGAGGAGCAGGCAGGGGGCTCTTTGAAGTGCGTCTCCACGGAGCGGACAGCCCAGAGCACTGAGCACAGCAGCTCCCTGAGGCCATCGGAGCCGAGCTGATGACATTTTTAGCCTTTCATGCTTATCCTGCAAGGAAATTGAGCTCTACGCCACTTGAAGGAAACATAATGCTATTATGCAGATTAAACCATGCTGCGTTATACCAGACAAGCTAAGTGGAAAACAGGTTTGCCTCATAAACTAAAGAGGCAATAACGGCTATAAGGCTCGGCTGTGGGGATAAACGATCACCCAGGTCCTTCACTCTGGAACACCACTTTCAGGAGAAATAAAATAACCAACTACGTGCCGTTGAGCTCTGTGAGTAAAGGCTTGCATCAGAGCCCAGCCCCTGGTGTCTGACTGCTACCTGTGTTTCGCCTTGCCAATCCCGAAGCCCAGACACCTGCGCCGAGCATCGTGGGCTCAAAGCTGCCTTCAGCTCCCGGACACCACAGCAACCCCCTGCTCCGCCTCTGCTCACCTGAGCAGGTGTCTGCAGGAGGACCCACACAAAGGCCTCACCCGCTTAAAGACGCCGGGCTGAGACTGCAGTGTCAAAACACAATTCTCAACTAACTTGGTCATAAAAAGAAGTCAACTTCCCAGTTTTATGAGCAGTTTTCAAAATACCTTATCTTTCACTGCAGAAAATTAAAATACAGGCACGTGGTTTGGAACTGATTTTTAGAAACATGTTTTTTCAAATTAGTCAGGTCTCTTCTTAAATCTATTTTTAGCAATGTTAATTGAAAAAAGAATTGCTTCTTCCAAATGTATAATTTATTCACATTTATTCACTTTTGTTTCTGAATTTCATCTAACCCCAGAAAATCTGAATTAGCCTCCCAATTTTTTATGAAGATAATGTTATTAAGTTTCTTTTCATTTTCAGTCCTAGGGGTCGTTAATTAAATCTTCTACACTTCTGGAAAGTTATGTTCTTTCCATTCCAATCAAAAGGAAGTTTTCTTTTTCTCCCCACTGCCTGGCCGGCCCCTGAATTTTAAAGATGAAACTACCAGGGTGCCTGCTGGCCAAGCAGCACAGAAGCCTGTGTGTGAGCTCGAAGCGCAGCGATTAGCACTCTCCGAAACCGCTGTGGAGCGCCTCTGAGTGAGGGAACCCCGCCCGGGCCCGGAGCCCAGTCCGACACTGACAGCCCAGCCCCGCTGCCCAGCTCTGCCTTTTCCGAAAGGGGAGATTAACTTCTGCTCGGCTCCTCCCTGCCCTCCACTCTTATCAGCCGCCCAGCCCGGCGGAGCACGCCTCTGCCGCTCTCCCTGCACAGACCGAGCTCCGCCGCACGCTGATTACAGGTCAGCACACCCCGCCGTGAGCAACACATAACACTGCCCGACCAGCGCCAGAACCCTCTCAGGACCACATGATTCAACTACGCTTCTTTTAATCTCTCTTCTTCCCACACAGTGAAATGAAAACCTAAAGCCCAGCTTTGAAGAAGCAATAAATGACAGGCAGAGCAGCATCTGACAGCATGGGCTGGTTTTACAGGTCCGGATGAGACCTGCTCCTGGACCACCTTTCCTGAAGTAGCGTTAGGTAGTCCAATCAGGTCGTGCTAATCAGACTGGGCGAGACGAGACCCACGTCTCCGTCAGGCTGGAGGACAGACTACGTCAAAACGTGAAGCCACCTGCCAACAGCGAACTGGAAACACGGTGCCGGCCGTCTCCGCGGAGGAAACGCCGTCATCCTGGAACTCCCAGCTGGTGGCAGGTCGCTCTGACGGTCCTCCCGCTGGTCCACACGTCGGAAAGCTTACAGGGCAGAGGAGGACAATTAGCTCATTCAGCCCATTCGGTACTCCGCAGTTTATGTATGGTTTTCATAACGGAACCCAGGTTATCAGCTTCAACAACATGGCTGGGCTGCCTGTTCCACACTCCCACCACCCTCGAGGTACAGAGCGTCCTCCTGTTCTCAGTTTTAAATACATTTCCATGTAGTTTCCAGTGGTGCCCCCTGGTTGGTGTCTCACTGCTCGTTCTGAAGAAGTCGCCTGCGAGGATTCTGCATACTTGAATCAGGTCCCCTCGTTGTCGAGAACAGAGGGAACTGCTGAACACGTTTCAGCTTTCAAACTAGAAACACTCCAGAAAACCGTCTAAATAACTGAGGGTGAAAACCTGAAGGGCTGGGACTGTGTACTGAAACCAGGCTGCTCAATAATTTCACTGGCTGTCGCTGGCGGCGGGCAAGCTGCTGGAATGAGCTGGGCACGTAATTTAAGAGACAAGACGCAGATACGTCCAGCTGCAGCTGCTGTGTATAAATCTGAACAGAGCAAGAATCTGCTTTCCTGACACCCGCTTCAGAAGCCATCTGCGGTTTTGCAGCAAGCCCAGGTACGACCACGGGCTTGGGGACCTCAGTGAGCTTAGCACTCTCACACTCACAGTAGGGTGAAATCAAGAGACTCTGCTCTCACAGAGAGGAAAGGGTTCAGCATGTGCTGACCGATTGTAGCAGCTACCTCAGGCCCGCCTGTTTCCACAGATTTAAGCCGGGAGGAGCTGCGCACGTTTCTCCTCTGGACAAACCAGAGGGACCCTCGCTCCTGCCAACAGATAATTGATTCGGCTGAAGCTGATCTCCTGTACTTACTCAACTCGTTAATTAACTTAAAGTTTTAATTTGGTTGCGCGAGCAGAAGCCCTGTGAATAAAGCTGAGAAGGATCACAGTAATTCCTTAAGTCACCTGTGCCTTTTTAAAAAAACAGACGCAAAGAAATAAGTCTATTCCCCAAACCTGAACTACAGCACAAGACCTAGAAACGTGAAGTCTGATACCCAGCAGGCGCTGGAATAGAGGTGTTAAATCTTAACTCGATCAGCCTGGATGTCTGTGAAACTAAAGACGCGGGTAGGGTTCAAATAAATATTCTCCTGTGTCCCTGCTCGCAAGTGAATAGTGTGTCAATGGTGTGTCAGGTTGCCATCGACTAGAAGCAAGTCATGAATTAATCGTTGCTCCAGGTTCCTTCGGCCTCTTCAGTGAGTTTGACCTGCTCTGTGCTGGCTAGGCTGGCAGATCAGCACTTACACAGGCAGACCTTCGCAGATGAGATTAAGCGACAGGCTGCAGCGCTGCCCGTCCTCAGGGCTCAGGGACCCAGCAAGGCTGGGCTGGGTCAGTACCGGGACGGGAGACCTTTAGGGTCTGTAAGCTGGCCCTGTAAGATGTGCTCTGCTCTCTGGGGCAGGGCTGCTAAACCAAGCGACAGCTGCACTGCACCAGTGGACGACATGGTGACTCTCCTATATCTATATATTTCCTATACCACCTGAGGTGATACAAATCACCTAGAATTAAAGCTGGGTTCTTCTTCCTAGTGGCCTATAAACACCCCTCGAGAGTCACATACAGAACCCCAGACATCAATGAGATATTAAGATATTAAGAGCGGTAGTAGTTCAGGTGGGTAGCTGCGTCAGCATGCGTAGGCTGCAAAGGAACAAGTAACAGGTTTATTCCATGCTGAAAAAAAGAAGAAAGAGAACACAACGTTTCGGCCGTGGAGCCTTCTTCAGGTGGCGCCTTCTTCTCACACCTGAAGAAGGCTCCACGGCCGAAACGTTGTGTTCTCTTTCTTCTTTTTTTCAGCATGGAATAAACCTGTTACTTGTTCCTTTGCAGATATTAAGAGCGACTAGCGACTGAAATAGACACGTGCTGCCAATTCCACTGCAGGATTATTAGAAACCGCAGCCAAGCAATAAAATTACTCAGGGAGACTTCGGGCTCCGCTCTTCCAGCTTGGGACACGTGTTCTCAGCGGAAACCCCGAGCCCTCGTATGCGCTCTCCGTACTGCGGCCACAGCACCACCTGCTGGCGCACTGCGGTAATGCACATCCTTTACTTCTGATCAGAGCGCGAATATTTTGGAAAGGAGGCTTTTAAAAATACGACCACAGGAGTGACAGTAGATGGGGTTTTTTTGCGTTTCTCCTAATTTTTACTCCCCTCTCCCCCAGTGTGCACTGATACATCACCCCCCCCCAGATGGGGTCCCTGGGGTTCAATCATATTCAATCACCCGGGCATCCTGGCCAAATTCCCCCCTAATGACCTCCTAATAACCCCCCACCTCTGAACTGGCTTCATCACTCTGCTCTCCTCCCCACTGAGAGCTGGTGTGTGGGGAGCGGACCGGTGCATCTCCAGGTGGGGCTGCACACTGGTGCTGGTGGAGGGGATCCCCATTGCCTGTAAAGCGCTTTGAATGGAGAGTCCAGAAGAGCGCTATAGACGTGTGAGGGATTATTATTATATTCGTGTTGCAGTGTTGGAGTATGCCGACTGTGTCACGTCTCACCTGGCTGACACGACAGCGCCCCCTACAGCTCCCCACCATACTGGCGCACCGGCGCAGAATTCCTTATATTAACGGATTAGTCTGCGTTTTAAACGGACATTAACGACATAACGCATGAAGTGAAAACACCAATTCACGACGTTCGAGACAGCTTTAATATACCTTTGCACAGTGAAACGGCTGATAATTGTGTTATCTTATATATATCCACTTTTAATAGCATCCGAATATTGTTTTCGGAGGAACGCCGCACATTTTATGTGAAGTACGTATATTTCTCTACTTGTAGCTCGAACGAAAGAAGAACGAAAGGTTTGCGCAGCTGTATTACTCGTGTCTGTAAGTGTAAGGCGCTCTGTTTCACCTTGGACGTGTCACTGAGAATGCAAAGTTTCACATTTAAAACAAAACCGAATACCTGCCTCACGGTCCCTGAGTTCTACGACGACATTCTTCAGGATTTACAGAAATCCCAAACTTTAAAAAAAAATAGTTTTTGATAACTGGACTTCCCAGTTCCTGGTGTGGTTTTCTTAAAATTAAATCGGTGCTTATTTCTGCACACTCCTCTGTTCATTCAGATTAATATAAGCACTGAGCACACTGATTGAACAACCGGTACCTGTACTTCTCTTCGCGACAATCCCGCCTCTATATTTTGTCAACCGAATCAGAAAAGAGAAATGTAATGATTTACGTTGGATTATGGGATTTGGTGTTCTTTATCTGTACCCTTCATGTAGGCTCCCAAGCAGCTTCCTGCAGGACATGACTACAAATCCCGTGACCCCCCGCGAAGACAGGCGGAGAGAGGTACTTCCTCTCGGCAAAGATGGCGGCTCCCTTAGCGCTGGGCTTGATTGTGGCTGTCACAACCAGGGCTGCATTGTTCAGGTCGAGTTTTGCTGACCTGATAGCGGAGAGAGTGGAAGTGGTGTCCCCTTTAAACGCATGGAAACGAGGTAAATAATGCATCAAACTACACGAACCCTTGTTTTCTTTGTTGTCATCGATGTGAGCAGTCACTCGGAACTCGCAGCCCATTCCTGACTGCCGGTCTACAACAGTCCTGTCCCCTGTCCGGAGCCGAGCATTACTGACCTGCATTGTACTGTTCCTTTGAGACGAGCTCTCGAAACCCTTCTGTTTGCTGCCAGGCTTTTAATGTCTTTGAATTAAAATGTCGTGAGTTAGCGATAGTTGTGAACGAATGTCAATTTAAATGTGAACATTGAAATGGTCAAAGAGAGAGTGACGTACTGACTTTTTTTTATTAAAATAATTTCTAAAGGAAAACCTTAAATTGTAAAAAAATATTTTTTAATATGTAGTAATTGCCTGTTAAGCGTTTTGTAGGAAGCAGGGTGGAAGATACTTCAGGTGAAGAAGGGAATTCTTCATGCTTTTAAGGAATTAGCCTGCGAGATGACAAGGCCGAGGGGTTAATGTCTGTAGTGAAACACGTGTGTGTGCTGGATGGGGTTGAGTCCTGTGAATCCTGACACTAAGCCCTGC
Source organism: Atractosteus spatula (assembly GCF_055471065.1). Taxonomy (NCBI): domain Eukaryota; kingdom Metazoa; phylum Chordata; class Actinopteri; order Semionotiformes; family Lepisosteidae; genus Atractosteus; species Atractosteus spatula. Next base: position 1,157,420 of record NC_142724.1, read on the forward strand.
CATTGCGGGGCTCTGACACAGTGTGGCCCTGATTCAGCTCGTGATCCACTCATCACACAGTGACCAAGGCAGCAGTATCCTGTCAGAGAGCAGGACCTGCTGCTCCCCTGCTCACCCCTGTCTCTCCTGTCGGTTCCTTGCAGTAGTGGAGGGCCTGGCGCTGCTGGACCTGGGAGTGTCTCCGTACTCCGGGGACGTGTTCCACGAAGTGAGTCCCTCCCAGGGGAGTGACACGTGCTGGAATTCATCATGCTGATGAGACTGCCCTCCCACAGCACTGGGGTTGCACTTGATAAAGTCTGAAATGAATCCAGTTACTACTTAAAGACTGCTTACTTTCAGTGGGAATCTAATCCTTGCATTTTCTCTGTTAAGTGTTATTTTACTCATTTATCCTGCCTCTCGTCTTCTGACGGCTGTAGTTAAGGATGTAAAAATAGAGTAATGAGTGTCGCAGCCCTGAGCAAAAGCCAGCTGATGCGAGTCGAATAACAATGAGTTTAAGAATTAGGTCTGTTTGCTCTGTTGAACTCGCACTAACAAGCAGCTGATTTTCTCCTCCTTGTCCTTTCCAGACACCTCTCGTGATTTACCTCTTTCATTTCGTTATTGATTATTCAGAGTTCGTCTTCATGGTGAGTAATCATTGTGATGTGCTGTCGAAGCGATTTCCTCTGTAGGAAACAAACTCAGACAGTCTCGTCTCCGCTGTTTCGTATCCCAGCGGACAGCGGAGGCGACTTATGTAAAACCTGGTTCTCAGGTTGTCTTTTGGGTTACAGAGGTGTTAAGCGAAAGATCAAAGCAGTGCAGCGTGGGTTTCTTAGTGCCATCACCTGTTGTGCTTCTTGAAACATGACATGCACTTACTGGGGAAATCAGCTTCCCAGGTTTTGAGTGGAAGAACTGTCCTGGGCCTTCTCTTCACAGATAGCAGATGGGATCACTGCAGTAGCACTGTATTGGGCTGTGCGGGACTACAATAAGATCATGGTAAGACAGCTTCTCCAGGACGGAGAAGACCTCTCACACCAGTATCATCTCCTGATAAACACTGCTGTTTGCTTTCACAAGGCATTGTGACAGGAATAGATCACCCTGAGATACACTAACTGTGGCCCAGAGAGAGCACACAGATTTGCTGGAGACAGACAGCGTGCCTAAAACTACAGCGTGGGTTTAATTATTGTGCCATAAAGACTTTGTTTTGCTAAATATCCTTAAAGATTTTTTTTTTCATTTAACTTTCCTTGCTGTTTTGATTTTAAAGTGAGTCAAGTAAATTGAGCTTCAGAAACACTATCTCAACAGAAAATAAATAGCGGTTAGATGTTAATGATTAAAATTAGGTACAGAGGTGTTGTTGTGTGTGTAATAATTTATCTTTCTGTGCCAGTTCAGGAAACAGAAATATGCCTTGGAGGCTGACCGTTATCCCCATGATGTCGTGGAGCTGTTCAGAACACCGAAAGAGATGTACTATATCCCTCTCAAAGTGGCTTTATTGTAAGTGCTGCACGGCTTTCCTTCTGTGTGAGTGACTGAAGCCTGCTTCATGAAAAATTAAGTAGCTTTGACTTGTCCTGTCAGAGTGACAGAGCTGCCTGCCTTAAATACAGATCTTGGCAAGAGTGTGTGGAGCCGTGCTACACGTAACCTCTTGGCCTTCAGCAGAAGGCTGACTGCCCACCTCACAATAAGTAAGTTCGACGGGCAGCACAGCCAGGGGCCATTCCTGTTTACAGACTGGAGTAAGCCACTTGAACGTGGATTGATCAATCGTTCTCTCTCACTTTTTCTCTCCGTCTCCTTCTCCCAGTTATTTGCTGAATCCCTTCACCATCCTGTCCTGTGTGGCCAAGTCGACGTGCGGGCTCAACAATGCTGTCATTGCTCTCTTCATCCTGTGTACGATAAAAGGTACAGCTCTCCAGGCCAGCTGGGCAGCCCCGGGGGCGGGGATGAGGTCTCCGGGCACAGGGGGGCAGAATCGGACTCTTCTTTCAGAACCTTTCAGGGCAGCAACAGCTTTGTTTAAGACACTGTCTTGAAAGAAGACTGAAAGCAGAGCACTGGACAAGCTCACGAGTGTTGTGGTCTTTCGGCACTAGGATCCTGAACATTTTGTTATTAAAAAAAAGAAGTGCTTTGCCAAGTTTACTTGTCACGAAAAAAATGGGAGAGCCTCTGTTATATTACTGTTGTTTGGTGTCTGTGCAGGAAGTGCCTTCCTCAGTGCCGTATTTCTGGCCTTAGCAACATACCAGTCCATCTACCCTTTAACGCTGTTCGCCCCAGCGCTGCTCTTCCTCGTGCAGGTAAGCCTCCAAACTTCTTGCTGGTTTCAGATCTGTTGCCTAGTGGACAGGATTGCTCATTGTGAGCTAGTCCGGTGTTCCCAATTCCAAAATGTACATCCGGTCGTGTAGAACCTAAAATCCCGACCCAGCCACAGGTCAAGGGAATCCACAGAAAGGAAAGACGGAACAGGAGGTCTGGCACTGCACCTACTTTGCTGTCCTTGACTGCATCTTTGAGGTTTTAGACTCACGTCTGGCACAGCCCTGGGCACAGCTGTGACGCTTCACCTGACCGAGACCTGACAGCATTCCTGGGAATACCGTGGGAAATGGAATTAGGAGCTGAGGATGCAGAGACCTTCCTCATACCCTCAGAGGAACCAATACCAGAGCTGCTGTGCTTCCAGCTTACTGACCAGGCTGTAGGAGGCATGTTCCCTGTTGACTGTAAAGGGCTGAGGTTCAGTTGCAGTGTTAGCTGACATCTCTCCCCCTCCTGTCCCCCCAGAGGCTGTATATCCCCGTGAGTCTGCGCAGCCCCAGTTTCTGGATCCTCGCAGTCCAGTATGGCGTGATGTTCCTGGGCAGCCTGGCCATCATCGTTTGTCTCTCCTTTTTCCTGCTCAGCTCGTGGGACTTCATTCCCTCCGTGTACGGCTTCATGTGAGTAAGATCCCACCTCCCTCTTCCGCTCTGTGCGTCCTGTTCTGCTCCTCCCTTCCCACTCCATCATTCTGTCTGTCCCCACAGCTGCCAAAGCTGCGTCCTTCTGTTTCCAACCCCTGTCTCGAGTCATTTAAAAGATTAACAGCTGCATTGGCAAATTGCTGCAGTAAGACCCTGTTTCTAAAGCACGAGAAGGTAATATCACTGACTTTGTGTGATACCGCAGTATGTAACAGAATCCCGTCTCTTTCTGATATCTCCCCCTCTCCGCCCAGCCTGACGGTGCCTGACCTGACCCCCAACATCGGCCTGTTCTGGTACTTCTTTGCCGAGATGTTCGAGCACTTCAGGCTCTTCTTCCTCTGCGTCTTCCAGATCAACGTCTTTTTCTACATCATCCCCCTCTCCATCAAGCTCAAGTGAGTCGCCGCCCTGAAACCTTTTCCCGTTATTGTCTTTCTAAAAGAAAAAGCCCTCTGTTTCCCTCTGTTTTGTTTATGTGTCTGAGACGCAGGGAACGATTTCACCTGTTCTGGTTTTACTCCTACGAGTCAGCAACCCTAGCAGACTGTCCTGCAAGCAGCTCGGGGTGTCAATCCCTTGGTGTTTGACAATTTAAGGGTAGGAAATCAGTAGTTTCCAAAGAGGGAGAGGATTTATGATTGTGTGCTGCAGATAGTTGAATTTCTGCTGCTCAGACCTGGAGGTGTTTTCCTCCTGCCTCACACTGCTGTGCTGTCCTGTGTGTCCCAGGGAGCATCCTGTCTTCCTGATGTTCATGCAGATTGCCATCATCTCCATCTTCAAGTCCTACCCGACGGTGGGGGACATCGCCCTCTACATGGCCTTCCTGCCTGCCTGGAGCCACCTGTACAGATGTGAGTCTCCTCCCTGCTGCGCTCACCCCGGCCCTGAGCCGGTGCACAGCTTGCTGTCCGGCTCTCTGTCTTGGGGAGAGGGGGGAGTTAGGTGTGAGCGGTTTTCCGTTTTTTCTTCATGAAGAGAAGCATCAGTGGCTGTGACTCATGTGTGTCTGCTGTCGGAGGGCAGTTGGGCTGCTGGTGTTGCTGTGTGTCCCTGACAGCGTGTGTTTCTCCCTCAGTCCTGCGGAACATCTTCCTGGTGTCCTGCATGCTGCTGGTCTGCTCCGTGCTGTTCCCAGTGCTGTGGCACCTCTGGATCTTCGCGGGCAGCGCCAACTCCAACTTCTACTACGCCATCACTCTGGTCTTCAACGTCGGTCAGGTGTGTACACCCAGGGCTCACCACTGCTCCCTGTTCGTTTTCCCAAAGAGGTCCCGCTGTCCAGGGGTAGGATTTGGAATTCCATTTAAAGCTATGTTGCACTTTTGTCATATTTACTGGCAAATTCTCAGTGCTACTGTGGAGAATTTAGGTCTGTCCTCATAAGAATCCAGCAGTTTTCTTATTTCTACACCCAGTGGATTAGCATATTATGTGGTTAGGCCTCTCCATCCCTAAATGTGTTCAGAATGGAACCATAACCCCAAACGCTCAAACAGGAATGTCGCTCTATGTGAAGTACACATTTCCACAGCATCTTAGTTTAACTTGCAGGAATTCGTGGTCAGTTACAGAGAACAGCCGAGCAGTCCCGTTACTGCGCTGTTAGACTGCACGTGAGCACTGGCTGCTGAGGAGGATCTGTCGTGTTCACCAGTCCCTGTACAGGCAAACAGGATCGGGACTTCAGCAGCCTGCCTGGGCTCCAGGACTGAATTATTGAAGAGGAGGTGCAGGGCTGAGCGGATATCTGACCCTGAGCTCGTTTCCCTTCAGTATTAATGAGTGTGAGAATGATTCCTGGGGTCGGATGTTCTGACAGGCTTTTGGGAAGGAGGTATTCGGATCTGGCGACCTCTTCCTGCTGGAGTATTGAATTAGAGACGAGTGGCAGACAAACGGGGGGGGGGCGGTCTTGTGCCTTGCATCCAGCCGAGAGAGGTGCGACTCCAGCCCAGGCCTGCTCTTCATTAATTCATGGCACCTGAAAAACAGCAGGGGCGAAGGTCAGATTGCTCCACTCGGTGACAGGGTGTCATTCTACACCCGCCTGGACAGCTGTAGGTGTTGGCAACACCGGCAGTTCACACTGAGCTCCCATCTTCATCAGGTGTCGCCTTTCCCACTTGTTTTGACCCGGTTGTCTTGTCGAGCTGTCAGAGCATCGTGGACCACATTGTGGAATTGCACATTAATCCAAGGGAAAATGCACCTGTAGCTTTCACCTCTAGGTTATGAATGATTAATGGTGTCGTGCGCAAGGTAGGTTTTTAGTTCTCCGCCAGATCCAAGAGCACATTAATGCAGCATTTCAAGCAGCTGTGTCAGCATGCGTAGGCTGCAAAGGAAAAGGTAAAGGTTTATACCATGCTGAAAAGAGACACAACGCTTCTTATTAATGTTCCTTATTAATGTAGCATATCTTGCCAGGGTTCAGAGCGAGCAGATGACTGCTTTCCCTGTGTTCTTGTCTCTTTCCTTGTCACTTTAGTTTATGCAAAGCCGTCAGTTTAAACACAGGGAGCATGTAGTTGTTGAATCCAAGTAGGTAGCCGTGTCTGCATGTGTCGGCTGTAAAGGTTTATTCCGTGCTGAAAAGAGAAGAGAAGAAACAACATTTCGTCTGTGGAGCCTGGAGTTCCAAAGCCAAAACAATGTTAAATCCAAACTTAATCTGCTAGCTTGCTGACCTGGTGTTGTGATTAAAGAACCTTCCCAACTTCACTTAGGGTTACAGAACAGTGGTGTTCAGGATAAGTTTTCAGGCTTTCTGAAGTTACTTGATTGACTTACTGGAGACCACCATAGTATGATAGTATGTTCTAGGACGGGCTTCCTAACCCGATATATAAAGAAGCAGTGAATGAAAAGCCAAGGTGCAGAGCATGCTGGAAAAGCATGAAAGCAGGCAAAATCCTGATGCTTCAAGTTCAAGGCATTACGACAGACAGCATCAGCTGAGTAGAGAGTGCAGCCAGGGCAGTAAGCCGACAGCAGATTGTGTGCGAATGAGGCATGCTGCGCCTCATGAAATCGATGGAACCAAAAAGATGTTTCTTTCCTGTTCCCACCAGATCCTCCTGGTGTCGGACTATTTCTACGCGTACCTGCGACGGGAGCATCACCTCACGCACGGACTGTACCTGAAGAAGAAGGATGGCTCGGAGGCCACGCTGGTGCTGAAATAGGCACAGGGACGCCTCAGGGGGAACACACAGGGGGACACATTACCTTCTTCTTCAAACAGATTTTTTTTAAATGCATGCTCTCGCAGACCACGGCCTCCCTTGGCCGGTGTCGTCCCTGTTGCCCGGGAGGGGGGCGACGCCTTCGGAGATACTGGCTGCTGCCGTCGAATTCTCTGCCAAGGAGGCTCCCGACGGAGGGCCGCCTGCTGTCAGTGTGCTAACACTTGCCCGCTGTTCCTGCTCTCCCTCCTCTCTTACTGAGCCCCCTGTCCGCACAGGCCGGTCTGTGAGACCTCAGGGCACAGCCCCCTCCAGCAGGGGGCGACAGAGACCAGGAAACAGCAAAGCCAACCGGCCTCTTCGTTTTCAGTGTTTATCCTTCAACGGCCTTCCTCCCTCTAACCAGCTGTCAGCAGCCACCTGCTTCCGAGTCCGGAACGCTGTTTTATCATCTAGGTTGGATCCCGAGTTAAACATTTTAGGCGTGATAACTGTGCACTACGTATATACGTATATACTACGTATATTGCTGTTCTGTCGGGAAAAAAAGAGAATATTCCATTTACTTGCTGGTGGAAATAAACCCACAACCATAAATAAAAAATGCCTTCGGGGTTGAATGGCGCAAGTGCAGGACTGAGCATCTGACCGGGCTCTGGGGGCTGAGGGACCGGCCCCCACAGGCAGCTCCGCGCTGGGCTGACGAGCCAGGGCGGGGTCTCGCACCGGTGAGAATAAACATGGAAAACGAAGTGTGGCCGGGGCCACGCTGCTGTACGCGAGTCGAGAGCCGGGGACCGTCTCGCTGTGTGTAATGGTTTCCTGCCGGTAGAAGGAGGTTTTCAGGTTGTTCTTGGGCAGCCAGAAAGACCAGAAAGCTTTCCTAAACCAGCGTGCAGTGCGCATGCCCTTCCTGCTGCCTGCAGTGTCTTGCATTTATCCATCTGCAGGAAGTACAGGGGGCTTTGCTATTAGTTTGCCTGTGCAAAGAGCTGCAGTTTGAAAGCTGTGCAGTGGAGCAGTGGAATGTGCACTTTCAGATGGCACCATGGGTCCCATGTTTGCCAAGGGACAGCCTCTTGAGCAGCAGGGTAGCTCCTTGCTGTTTGCCCAGGCCAGCTGTCTTTAACCTTAAGTGTGTCTCCGTTCCCCTCCGTTTCCTGGTGTTGCTGCTCTCGGGGGTGTATCCCAGGGGGGTCCATGAGCTCGATCCTGGAGCGCAGGATCCTAGTGATTGTCAGGTAGAAGGGTCTTTAACATGCTCCCTGCTGAGCTCCTGGCGTAAGGAGCCAAAATTCACTTGGCTTGTCTTTCCATTGCACTGTTCTGCTTCTGTTTCAGTGCAGACAAACGGTATTTCTTACACATCGTTTTGAAGTTTATTCAGCTCGAGTGGTGTGATTGGTTCTTGCAGCAACAGCATGAGAAAGTATTCTGGAGCAGAAGGGAGAGTCTGCGGTTATTCTGAGTGGCTCTGCTCCACACTGTGCCAGGATTATACAGGCTCTTGGACTAGTCTAGGGGCTCTGTCGGTGTGGGGATTATTGCAGAAACTGCTCGAGCAGGATCTGTTATGGTTAACCTGTGATCTCACCCTGTGATGGCCCATTCCCAGGTCACTCTCTGAGCAGCCAGGGGGATTCGGCAGAGGTCTGCACAGCCACGGTGGGTGGGCTCTCCTGACCTCTGACCTCACGCGGGCCTCAGCCTGTTGCTTGCTGTTGCGCAGTTGCTCTCTCGGGGAGATGACTGGCAGGCGGGCACGTACCTCCGTGATCGGAGCACAAGCTCCTGGAGGGGACGAAAGCCCAGGGCCCCCGGGGGCGCCGTGCTGATAGAAGCAGCGGGGCAGCTGTGTGGAGCCGGCGGCCGGTTGTGGGTTCGAATCCCAGGTGTGTGCGGCAGACTGCTGCTGTGTCCTTGAGCCCTCCGGCTGATCGCAGCAGTGGAACTCCCAGGGCTGCTCTCTCCCTGACGTAACCAGCTCATGTGTACGAGAACAGTCACCCTTCCCTGTGAGTCTGATGGGGGTGGCACTGTTCTGTGGTCTTGGGCTGGAGCGGACAGCAGCCTGGCAGAGTGGGCCGTGCCCCCTGGAGCCCCCCCGCTCCCACCCTTCGGATATTCCCTGCTCTTTCTCTGCCTGTCTGTGGTAGGAGGTTTTTAGGCTGTTTCCGGGCAGCCTGCTCTGCAAGGCACACCCCCTTCCTCTCTCTCCATTCCCTGCTCCTTCTCTTCCCACCTCTCCTGTCCCCGTCTCCAGGAGTGGAGCTCGGCGTCGGCAGCGGTGAGCGTGATCATGCAAGGTCGCTAATTTTATTGACGTGACGCCTGCACGAGGGGGGCAGGTACACTAACGATGGTCTTTTTGGGATGTGGTTTTACTGGGACTTCGGTGAACATAGTGTGACAGGCAGTACTAACTGGGGTTAAGATTGCCGAGTGGCTTAAGGCAAAATGGGCTGGAGCACCCCGTCTCGAGCTTGACAGAACCCATCGGACCCAAACCCCTTACTGGGGTTGGACTTTGAGACTGCTGTGCTGAACTGGACCAGTCCTGCCTTGACTGGGAGAATCGCCTGTTGCATCCTTTGAAATAATATGCGCTGGTGTTAAAGTATTCATTACAGAAAAACTCGTTTTACACTCAATATTCTGTCTGTCGAGAGTGTCATGGGCTTTGTTATTCACACTTCTCTTTTATTTCAAAGAAAATAAACCCACTGGTTTTTAAATAATTTATACATTACTTTGATATACAAAACACAGAACTATAATAAACTACTGAGATGAGACGCCTGGTAGCGCTGCTGGTGTTTTCTGTGCTCTGAAACGTGACGTTTGGCGTCACTGCTTGCTCTGTAGATGCTCCGCTTTCAGCAGGGCTGACCGGCATGAGTCGCTGAAGGAAAGGGATGATGGGAAGGCTGCTCGGCCTGCGGGATCTGCGCAGCAGCTGCACACTCGTCTGCGCTCCTGCTCTGGCGGCCGGGGAGTCACGGCCCCCTGCTCTCTGACTGGAGAGCAGCTGACGGGAGAACTTGATCACAATTCACTTCAGCCATGATGGGTCCGGTGACGTCATTAAGCGTGAGGTGGAATGCAAGCCAGAAGACTGCTGAGTAGAGGGTGAGCCGGAGGTCTCCGTAACGTCTCCAGATATGATTTAATAAAAGCTGGCTTCTGCTGAGCAATATTCCCCGGCAAAGCTGTTCCTGCATTGGCCTTCTGGATCGAGCTCTGCGAAGACAGCCCAGACGCCAGTTGCAGTTAAAGGATGTTACCACCAGAGGGCAGCGCTGTATAGCCTCTGGATACGGGCTGACCTGAGAGTGTCCTGTGTGGTCTGATAACAAACCGGGTGACTCGAGATTGCCTTTCTCTGGGAACAGTTTTATTCATTTTTATTTCATTTCTATATTTTTTTCTGATTACTCACCGACCACCCATCATAAATAGTTACCGTAATCAGCGAGACTCCAGCACCCTGAAGCGGCGTTCAGACCTGCAGGGCGTCTACGGCCAGCGACTGTGGGTGACTGTTGCCCTGCCTCAGGAGAGTCGAGCCCTGCTGAGCGTCAGACTTCCCCACAAGTTGCCCGCGACCGGCGCCCCTCCTGCTGGCAGCTGTGCGCAGGATTTATCTGGAGCAGCAGCCCTCCTTCTCTCATCTGTTTCTCTGTGCCGCCACCCTCCCCCTTCCCGCTCCCCATCGCTCACAGCAGCCGGGTTTCGAAACGCAGCTTCCCGTTTCTGGCTCGCAGATATTGAGCTCTCCGCTCGGCGGAGGGCTGTTTGCAGGGCGGGGCAGTGACTTGGCGTTTTTGCTCTGTTGCTCCTGCAGCGTGACCACTGCCCCCCTCGCTCCCTGCTGGTCTGGGCTTGCTGCCGCTCAGGAGCACCTGCGCTCTTCCTCCTTGACGGGGGGCCCGATCGCAACCCTGCCCTGGGTGGGGGGACAGTGTGGAGCAGAGGGCAGGGGTCTGGACTCCAGGCCAGAGGGCATGAGCGATTCCTCATTGTGCTCTCAGTAGGCCAGCCCTGATTAGGTAAAGGATTAAGAAAAAGAATGTGTAAGAAAAGTTATAAATAAGCAGAGACCATTCAGCCCATCTAGCCTATTTGGTGGTTAGTAGCTAATTGACCTCAAGAACGCAACAACCTCAATTGTTGCCTGAAGGAAGCCAGTGTATCGGGTTCAACAACATGGCTTGGGTGCATGTTCCATACACCCACAACCCTTTGAGTAAAAATGTGCCTCTTCATCACAGTTTTAAATGCACTTCACAGTGGTTTCCTTTATAGTGTCCTCGCAGGCTGATCTGCTGCTATGAAGCTGGCCTTACTCTTTACAGAGAACTGCTTCCTGCTGTTCTGCAATGGTCACAAGAACATCTTAAACCAACAACTCTAGGCCCTCGTTTTTAAAACACCTTTTGGCCCCTCTTGCATCTTGGTAAATCTGCTTCAGCAAAGAAGTTGGATGACTTGTTCCTTGCTTGTAAGTCTCGTAGATCTTGAATTCCTCTTTCAGGCTCCTCAGGGAAAGAAGGAACCATGCGTGTAGGTGGCAATTAAAAGAGTTAGACAATAGAGTCACTACTTCACACACAGAATTTCACGTGTCTGGAGCAAACGTTGCTGAAAATAATTTTCTTTGGATACTTTTAAGAGCAAGCTGACTGCATGAGTGACCTGAAAGAGTGATGCAAGAGATGTAACAGTGTTGTCACCCCTGTCAGTCCTGTGCAGTGTACAGCGTGGCGCCGATGCGCTGGACGAGGGCAGGCACACCGGGCTGCGACCTTGTTACTGGCTCCAGATCTGAAGAGTGCACAAAAATGAAACAGGGCAGTCTAAACCTTTAAAACCGTGGGGGAAGGAAAGAGACTGGCTGGTGACTCTGCTCACATCCCGGTTCTTTATTCTGCCAAAACTCCTGACAGTGATTTCCAGAGCCTGCCTTTCATTGTTCAAGTCTGCTCCATATCTTCAGTCCTCTCCGAACGACACTGAGACTGTCAGCCTGTCCCTCCGCATTACACCTTATAAAGTGCAGTGAATTACAGTCATTACTCGGCAGAGCTGTCTCCAACTCCTCCTACAGCTGCCAAACCTTCCCAACTTGCTCAGGCGTTTGAGTCCTCATTGTGTGGAAACAGCACAGGAAGGTGGTCAGTTAAAGAGCGATCCTTCTGACTGAACCCTAACCTGAACCTTCATGTGGTGCTGACAAGTTACACGCGGTTACTGGTGAGGCTGTTTAAGATCTTGACATATTGTAGTTCCAGCCTAGCAGGGAAGCTTCCTTCTGCACCGAAGAGCGACTTGTCTGTATTTCCCCAGGGTTAGGTTTTGAATGGAAGAACTAAAACACGCATAAACAGGTTGAAAACCTATGAATCAAGTTAATATCACTGTGGTGCAAAGACTTTGTAGTGCCCTCACTTGAAATCATCCCAGTCCATTGGCAGTTCTGTCCTGCTGCTGCCTCTGTAGGGCTGTGCTCGTGTAGAGAGAATAATAACTGCTTTATGTGAGGCAAACTGTCCTAGATAGCATGTAAAGTTATTTTTAGTGGATGGGTGACCTTGCAGCCTGCTGTTTCTGTCTTAGAGAGGATAATAAACTGGTACACAAGAGGAATGCTAAACAATGCACTCTTGCTGGTGCACATTGGCACTCACTTTGATGCACAATACCACCCTCGCTGGTGCACATTAGCATCCTGAAGTGCTACTGGCTGTTGTGCCCCTCATGCCTTGGCACATATCCACTGCACTGCTGTAATGAACGGTGTGGGTCTATGTGTGCCTCTCTAGAAACCATACATTCTACTGAGTAAACTGCAAGGACATACGTATTGCAGATTAACCACCGGATTCTGCAGCCTTCTAATTTTATTTCCATTAGCTTTTAGAGTTTCAATGTGCCATACAGTAGCACACACGTTATACACATAACAAGTAAAAACACAGGAGGATGGATTAAAACACTCCTCTGTAGGGAAGTGAAGCTGAGCCGCATCAGGAAATCTCCTGTCCATTCCTGGCAGGCAGCTCTTACTGCTCTGGGCTCAACAGCGAGGGGTGGAGATGCCCCAGCCAGTGCAGCAGTGTGTGAAAGTGTGTGTGAGCTCTGCAGCATGGGCGTGTGTGAAAGTGTAGGAGCTTGGAGGATCTGCACGTAGCAGCTGGGATTTGAGCTGTCATGAACCGATGGAGTTCACAGAGTAGCAGCTGATGGTGAGTGAGGAGAGAGAAAGATGCCCCCCCTGCTGGACCCCCAGTGCATTATTGGGGGATTGCAAACTGTAATGTTGCATTGCCACTGTTTTAGTCATTTTGATCTTAATGGAAGCTGCTGTAACACACACGGGCTGTGCTGTCTTGCAGGATCATTCAGTGCCTGCATGATCCCACTATGTTTTAACACTGTTCTGGAACTGTCCTTCGGCTCTACTGCTTCATAGCTCGAGTGCCCCAGTCAGCAGATCTCTAGGTCTGGGGGGGGGGGGTGGGGGGTTGGGACTCGTCAGACTGGACCTGTTCCCAGGTGTGAAGACACTTAGGATTTCATGCCAGACTGGAGGATTGTAAACGCAGAGAAACTCTGCCCTGACTGTGCAAATAAAAACTGACCTTGTGCCTGTCATTGTAACAGGCTGTAGAAAATAAAACTGATGCATCAATCAACAGCTGTGATCTTCAAAACCAGTGCCTGGCTATTCACTCTCACTGCTGAAGCAGGTTGGTGCTCCTCCCCCCGGACACTAGTGAGACGCACCTTGATCCCTCTGGCACCTGTCCCAGAGCCAACCAGCAAACACAACCACCTCGCAGATCATCTCCCCCTGCGCTGGTCAGCACGAGTGTTGTGTAACACTTAATTGCCATTTTAGATAAACCTGTGTATAATGTTTCTTTTCATTTCACCTCTGTGGAAGGGGGTGCCCTGGGTGAGCCGATATTCCCCCACACCCCCCAGAGCTGTAGGTAATTCTCCTCTTTTTCAGGATCTAAAACATCAAAGTGTTGAGCTTCAAAATATTTCTCTTCCAGTTCTTTTTGTACATGATTTCCTCTCACCCAGGCCTTTTGTTAGATATTTCAAAGCACTGAGGTGAATGTTTACACAGTGCCTACTCGTAGGAACAACTGCTTCTCCTGCAGCTTTACTGCAGCGCATCCACCAGCTCCTGGTACTTACTGCCCAGAACAAAGCGCCGTGCTGTAAGTCCTGTCAGGACTACGGATCGGTAGTTACTTGCGTGACTGTTAGCACAATGCCGGCTTTAGAAGGATTGCATGTAGATTCAAATCTGGCCGGATGAACTCTATAAACATTGAGCCTCAAGCTGACTTCCTTCCTTTGTGTTCATGTCTAGGTTAAAGCATCTTGTTATCTTTCTCTTTGAACTCTGCATGGCTGGGCTCCTGACTAGGCAGCATGAGACTTGTAAGTGCGCAGCGAGGGCTGAGTCTCGAGGACTGGGGGGACAAACTCCACGACCAAAGTGACCAAACAGAAAAGCAAATCTGATGGATAGAGACAGAATAAGAATAAGAATACTAGTAGTTATAGAGCACCAAACCTCGTCTAGGTCACCTGAGTTCTGCTGCAGGCCTTTACAGTAAATCTTCTCCACTGGACAAACGTGACCGTGAGTCTTGCATCTTGGAGTCCAGCTCTGTCCTTGTCTGCAGGAGATCAAACACAGGAGCAAGAGAACCAGCCCTGTGGCCACCTGTCACCTTACAGCAATGCCTGCTGTGCTGGGCTGGCCTCTTCTGCTGAGAGGGGTCAGAGGGAGACAGTGACTGTGTGGAGCACAGTCACTCATCGCCCGAGGGGAAAGGAGCACACCTGTTCCCCAGAGTGCCTTGGGAGGGGCATTAGAGTAGATACGTGCTCAGGGACACCATGTCTTCAGCACCTAGACACGGCTTGATCTGCTGGTTCTGCTTGATCTCCACCGCAGCTCTGTGGAACCTGCCCAGACACCCACATCTGTGATCTGTAGTTGTTGTGGTGACTGTATATGCTTTGGCAACACTGTATCTCACCAGTCATGCCAAAGCTGTTTGCACAAAATCAATAGAAATGAAAAAAATTAAGAAGGTCTTAGGTGATTAAGGGCCCATTTTATTTCCGATTATCAGTTGTGTGCAGCGTGGCTACATTAACTAGAAGGTACTTATTTCTCAAGCCCTCGACACCTTGCCCAGGTGTCCTTCTGGTAGCCACGCCCCCCTGGAGACAAGGCAACCAGACTATTCCGCAGTTGCCATGGTGAAGGGCTGTTACTAAGTGACAGGGCCTGGGTCCCCTGTGACTTCCAGGCATGAGGGAGGGGAGGGGGTGATTAGGCTTTAAGCAGGCAGGCCTGTTTGCTGCCTGTGGATGGAATTACACATCTTTCTGTGTGTGGGACCTAGAATTATCTTCTAGGATAATTGCCTGAGGGCTCGAAACGGCTTGGCGTGTCGCGGTCTCCAGAACTGCCAGGGGGGACGTCACGGGCCGGCCCGGCTCTCGCAGTGCCCCGGCCCGCTGACCCCGGCTGGAGGAACGGGGTGTCGCCGTGCGGAAGCAGCGCTGTACCCCTGGACATGAGGCCGTGAGGAGAGAGGGGCCTGGGACACAATAACGGCCGCTGGTGATGTAACAGCTGCCCCACTGCAGCTTCCTGTGGTATACCACAGTAATGTGTGTGCTGTCACAGTAAAATCAGGGTAAAGATATAAATACCAAGCATAAACCTGCACATTTCTTTAAAGGCTCCAGACGTGTGTTCAACACCACAGAGAAAATGCCAAAGCCGACAGAGGTGTAGTAAAAGGAACATGCGAACCCTCAGAAATCGTGTCAGGTGTACCCCAGCAGTCTCACAGAGACAGTGGAAAAACCCCACTTCTTGGGAAATTGCTAATCAGACACACACCCCTTAACGAGTGAGGAAACTGAACCAAGTAATGTTTTTTATTGCATGTAAGAATATGAAAATAATGATCAGAACTAAAGCAGAGGACTGAATTTAGGGCACAGCCAGGGAGCACAGTGTCTCTGTTCTCCACACTGGCGCATCGGTTTAGAAATTCTGGTCCAAAGCAACACGACTTAGACCGTTAACCTAGTCTTCAATGCCGGGCCATAGGCGGCTGCCTGCTAAATAAAACTGCCTGAAGGAAACTGTTCATCTGGAGAAGAATTGTCACAGTTGGTTCCTACAGAGACTGGAGTCGGTAAGTTAATAATAATAATTGCTTACACTTATATAGCGCTTTTCTGGACACTCCACTCAAAGCGCTTTACAGGTAATGGGGATCCCCTTCACCACCACCAGTGTGCAGCCCCACCTGGATGATGCGACGGCAGCCATAGTTCTGGTGCAGCCATAGTGTGCCAGAACACACACCACAGTGGGGAGGAGAGCAGAGTAATGAAGCCAGTTCAGAGATGGGGATTATTAGGAGGCCATGACTGGTAAGGGCCAATGGGAAATTTGGCCAGGATGCCAGGGTTACACCCCTACTCTTTTCGAGGAATGCCCTGGGATTTTTTTAATGACCACAGAGAGTCAGGACTTCGGTTTTACGTCTCATCCGAAGGACTGCGCCTGTTTACATTTATAGTGTCCCCGTCACTATACTGGGGCATTAGGACACACATGGACCGCAGGGTGAGCGCCCCCTGTTGGCCCCACTAACACCTCTTCCAGCAGCAACCTTAGTTTTTCCCCAGGAGGCCTCCCATCCAGGTACTGACCAGGCTCACACCCGCTGAGCTTCAGTAGGTTGCCAGTTGTGAGTTGCAGGGTGATATGGCTGCTGGCTAGTTCAGCAACGGCTTTAATTTGTAATATTTTTTTCATTTTTAAAAAGTTTTGCATTCCCTAATTCTCCGTGATGAAAACTTCTCATGTAACCCTGTAACAGTCAGTGAGTGACACCTCGTATATAAAAAAAAGTCTGTCTAATGAATAAATTAAAGACATTAACACGTCAAGCGCAGCTGCACCTTCTAGAACTTGATGTAAAAAAAGGTACAGTATGTTATACAAGCGTTGGGCCATTACGTCACCTTCACACGGACCAATGAGAAGGCGCGGCGTTTCGGGGCAAGGGCTCTGATTGGCCAGAGGAGGGGAGGAATGACGTCAGGAGCAGACGGCCCCACCCCCCGTGACCTGGAGCCCGAGCCGGGTGCTGCGCGTGGGGAGGAGAGTGCAGAGCTTTGCAGGCACGCCGCTGTCGCGGGTGGGTGTGGGGGGTCAGCTCACTGGCTTTTAACCTGTGAAAGCGCCGAGACGGAATTCCGACCGGATTCATCCCGTGTTCGAGGTTAATAATGATGCGGTGAGTAATACAGTGTAACTCAATCCGTTTTTTTCCTCGCTATTAGGCTTTTATTTTTTTTAATTGCGTGCAACTTCCTTCTCCGCATGGCTAGGTTTTTTTTGTGTGTCCTTCGCTGCCAAAAGACGGCGGCTGGAGTCGAGCGATGTTCCCCTGGGGTTAGCGAAGAGAGATGTGCGCTTTGCGCTGCCGCTGCCCCTCTCGTTCTGTCGCCGAGAAGCGATTAACTTTCACCTATATCGGCGGATCCAGTCCCGTTATCCGTCTCTGCCCGCCGGCTGGCCAGGAAGAAACCCCATGCCCGCGGTGAAACCGTGAGCGTTTGTGTTCGAGATAAAATCGTGCTCGGAATCGCATCCGCCTTCATGAAGGTCTCCTGAATGTTACAGCTCGCGTGGAGAGGCGTGTTTTTGTGCGACGAGACCCCCGGCCGGGGCCCGTGCGGCTCTGGGGTGCGTGGGCCGGAGCTGGTCAGGAGACGGCGGGCAGGACTCTCTGCCATCGTCCCAGGTCAACACGCAGGGCTGACGCCGGCCTTTGTGTCTGACTGCTGCTCCGGGCGAAGTGTCCGCGTAGGAGCGGTCGCCCTCACTGACCCGTGGTGTTACGACACGCACCGACAGCCCCACGATGGCCGGCTCGGAGCTGCCCCCTTTAAGACCCCGAGTGTCGAGTCGTGTCTATCAGCCCTGTGACCCGGTCACGTCCTGTAGCCCACCGTATGAAACGTGAGCGTCGAGGAGAAACTCCCCGTGTTTGTTTTTGAATAATTTTTTTTTGCAGTAGTAAAAGCTGGATCGGAGTCGGCACAGGGCTTCAGTGAAGTGCGCAGGGGGAGGTAGCTGAAAGAGCTGTAGGCCGCTGTCACCTGTGCACGGTCTTCCCCTGCCTCTGCCCGGGCTTCAGACCCGGAGCAGCTGGCGTGTGCATCTCTCCCGAGCCCGGCGAGTCTGCCCCGTCCAGACCCACCTCAAAGCACCTCCTGGACCGCAGGGCTGCTCTGAAGAGAGATCTGGGTCATTGATGCATTACTTTTTTTTGTGCTTTGGACTTTGAAGAGGCTTTTTGTTCTTGGCGGGTCTGGCAGAGGTCTCAGGTCTCTCCCAGGTACCGGGGGGCAGGTTTAGAGCTGTGTTTTATTCTTCTTACCCACTGGAGGAGTTTCATCTGCTCCTACTCCTCTGCTGCGCTTCCCCTGTCTCGGGAACTGAAGGATCGCATGCAGGGTGGTGAGCAGGTTGTGGATGGGGCAGGCGTGCTTCCCTGAGGAGCCGGGCTCTGGATGTGCGTGTCGGAGAGGGCATCGGGAATCGGGATGCAGGACGGCCGTCCCTCGGGCCGTTCCCCAGATCCCTGCCCCCCCTCTGTTGCCTCGAGCTGTTCCCCAGATTCCTGCCACCCCCCCCCCCCCCCCCGTTCCCTCGAGCTGAGCCTTCAGCCTTCTGACAGCCCAGCTCGATCTCGGCTTGCCGGGCAGCTCCGTGATGAACTCTGGAGAACCCTCTCACACGGGCCGAGCGCAGCTGGCAGCCAGCGGGGCTGAGGGAGGCGCGGCGCTGTCGTGCTTGCACTTTGAATTTTGTGCCGAGTCACGGTTACTCGGCATGTGTGTGGACACGTGCAGGGAAGAGGGTGTGTGTGTCATGTCACCGCAGAGGCTGGGAGGCACTCCTGCCCACAGACTGGGGGTCGCTGGGGATGCCCTCGACCGCTGCCCCTGTCTCACAGGCCCGGGCTCTTTCCCAGGTGACCCTGGGGGTGTGTGGTGTGAGCAGTGCAGGAGAGGGGGTGTCAAACTCCAGATGGTGTCATGGCTTGTCCCCTCCGCCTGGCCTGGTGCATGGCAGGAGCCCTGGGCCTCGGTTCGACGGGCTCCAGCCCTGTGCCCGGTTAACAGTGCTGGCACTGGTGCGGGGTGCTGCCTGGGAAGGTGTCTCTCCTGCGCGGGAGTCTCGGAGCGGGTTACCGGAGGTCGGAGCTCTGTGTCTGCGTCAGTGAGGGCAGCGTGCTGACCCACTGCGTCTCGGTTCTGTTCCAGACCCTCGACAGAGACGGCGGCCCTCCTGGACGGCCGCGTTGTCCCCTCGGAAGTGCTCCCTGTGGTCATCATCGGTAAGACTGGGCCAGCGCACCTTCCTAGCCTCACCTGCGCCCATGTGTGCTACACAGTCCAGCTCCCACCTGTCTCTCCCCTGAGACCTCACCGCCCAGGTGTCCTTGCGTTGTTTAGTGGGATGACATGGAGTTTCCTCTCCTTTAGAATAAACCAGTTTGGAAACTTCTGGACTGAAGTGGGATAGAGTGTCCTGGTATCTGTTGACGCGCTGTACATCAGTTTAAATTATGCGCAGATTGATGCCATGCATAAAATCTTTTCAGCAATTAAAAGCTTTCTTTGTGAAGTAGATCAGCTTGAGGTTTCGAGCTCTGTTTAGCGCTGGCATTGTGGCTGCTGTGTTCTGGGCTTCCTTCACAGTGCCTCTCTTTTGCTTTGTTTATTGCTGGAGGCAGGTTTACATTCCACTGGCGCAGAACCAAAGAGTTTGTTTAGCCGAGATGCGATAAGTATCTTGTTGAGAGAAACTCTGTTTGGGGAAGGAGCTGGCACACAGCTTTAGTTTTGCACAAAGCTGATTAGCTATGCAGATTTGGCAAAACACTGCATTCGCATTCTGTGCCACGGCCCCGTCTCGGGGAAGAAGACTGTCCCAGTTCTGCTGGGCCGAGAGACTGTCCCACGTACGCAGCCGTAACTCCCCTGCGTGTCTCCTTCATGTGCGTTACAGGGAACGGCCCATCGGGGATCTGTCTGTCGTACCTGCTGTCGGGGTACACTCCATATTTGGCTCCTGGGGGGATGCACCCCAACCCCTTCTTGCTGAGGAAGCTGGAGGAGCGGCCTGAGCTGTCGTTGCTGGACCAGGTGAGGACGGGGCGTCGCCGATCTCTCTCGCACCCCCTGCCCCCCGGACCCGCCCTGGAGGGGCCTCCCCAGGGTTTATTCCCATGCTTCACCTCAAAATGTTACTTGGATGTTTCAGAGCCTTACACACTGTCGCCCCTCTCATTGCTCCCTGTGACACTTACGGGGTACGAGAGTCTCGGGGTGCTCCCTTGGAGCCGCCTCGCTCCCTGCTGCTCTGAGACTGAGGAAACTCCTTTCCGCACTCGAGACGGAGCCGTTTGATTAACGTCTGCCTTTTCTCCTCTATCCACTGCTTTTTTTCAATTGCCATCTGAGTCTTTTTTATTTCCGTTCCAGTGTTGTTCCCGTGTTATTTTTCTCTTCCTGTTGTGCATTGTTGTTGTCGCCCTGTGAAGCGGCCCCTGACCAGAGCCCCGCTCCCCCTCTCTCCCTGCAGGACCTGGGGTACCTGTGCGAGGGGCTGGAGGGCCGCTCCTCGAACCCGGTGGCCGTGCTGTTCGACTCGCTCCTCTTGCCGGACGGCGACTTCGGCTCGGACTGCCCCTCCCCGCTCCAGTGGCGCCACGAGCCGGGCCGTGCCATCCCCCACCTGGTCCTGGGCAAGGGCCCGCCGGGGGGCGCCTGGCATGTAAGTGCAGCTGGCAGGGCCCAGGGGGCGCTGTGGTTCACCTGGTGACGGGGAGGGGGGAGGGGCTGCAGCAGCCTTCTGTTATTACCAGCTTCCAAAAAAGGGCTCAAGATGTCCAGTTACCTTTGTTCTGCTGGTCCTGAGCGTGTAGCCGTGACAAGAGACTCCGCTACCTGGCCGTACCCTTGCCCAAGCCTTCACACTGCGTGGGCACATTTCAGCCTGTCTGATGCAGTGCACGAAGCGCTGCCGTTTCAGGAGGCACCTGGGCCGGTCGCTGCGACTAGTTTAAGGCACGATCCTGTGCTGCGTCCGTATAGCCCCCCTGAAAGACCCGCCTCACTGCACTAAGGCGGAGGTAGAGGGAGTGGGAACTGGTGTGGGAACAGCCAGAGAACCCCTCCCCCCCTCCTCGGTGACTCATCACTTCACCCAGAGCATGACTCAGCAGCTTGTTGTCCAGGGAACTGCAGGACTACTGTCAGCACCTCTCAGAATCAGGAACCTCGTGTTCCCCCCCCTCCCCCCATCAAGATGTTTGTTTTAGCAAGTTTTAATTCTTTGGCTTACTGCAGCAAACGGTAAACAGTCACTCTAGTGTTAACGGCTCACAAAGAGGCTGCGTGTGTTTACCACTTCTTTATCTTAAACCATTCAGAGTCACGCCAAGCTCTCGCAGCAACACGTAAACCTCCTCCATTCTGAGAAGGGGACAGGGATAAGATTGTGTATGTCAGTGGTTCTCAAACTTTTTGGACCAAGTACCACCCCTAATCCAACCAAAGCATCCAAGTACCACCTACAAGTCATCATCTCATAGGAACCCCAGAAATTCTCAATGACCAACATGAGCGCGCGTGCACACTCACTCACACATACATATAATAAATATTATAGTAATAAACTTTATTTGATATAGCGCCTTTAAAGGTGGCTTCTCAAAGTGTTTTACAGAAAAAAACATTAACAACAACTAATAAAAAAGCACCATTTCAGTGAGAGGGGTGAGCCTGTTTAGTTGAGCAAAGCAGATGTGAATTAATTTTTCGAGCCTTGATACAATTCACAACAGAGTCTAACAGATATTAAATCGTCAGGCATTTTCTTGACGGCAAAGGTCTCGCGGTGGATGTTGTAATGCGTACATTAATTTCTGGAGCAACCTATCTAATTCGTGCAACTACACCGTTATGTCGGCTTGTCATTGCTCTAGCACCGTCTGTACAAACTCAGACCCATTTTATCCAGTCGAGGCCATTCTCTTCGATAAATTCATTCAGAAGCTGAAATATGTGCTCTCCTGTAGTTCCTGTTGGTGGCGGTTTACAGAACAGAAAGTCCTCACGGGACATGCCCTCAAACTCGTATCTAACGTAAACGAGCAAATTGGCCAAATCGACTACAGGCTCATCTAATTGCAGTGAAAAACATCTGCTCATCTTAACGCGCTCTATCAGTGTACTTTTGATATAATCCTTCATTTCAATAATTCTATGAGTGACTGTCTTTCAGGGGGAGGGGGGCAGCAGGTCGAGCTGTTTAGCAGCTTTTTCTCTACACATAATACGTGTCAGCTCTTTTGCCAACGGTAAATAAGGTTCTTCAAAAATAGTGTAGCTTACCTGCTTTAGCAATCCGCAGGCTTGCATTTTTCCGCGTTTCCGTTTTTATTTTCGTATTTATTTAAAGTTTTTATTTCATGCGCATGGGAGCGAAACACAGAGACACTCGGTGTATTTTTCTCAAATTAGAACACTTCTTAAATATTTTTCTGTTATCACGCTTTCGTGTGCTCACAAGATTACCTGCGTTCGTAGCACGTATTTTCATGCATTCCTGTGTTTACAACGTTGGCATAGTTCCAAAATCACGCACATTCTCTTACCTCCCTATTTGCTGGAGATACAGTAGCTTTTTTTAAATACAATTGGTCACTTGCATCCGTAGCACGCATTCCTATAGAGTGGTATAGAATTACAGAGTATCTCTTGTGTCCACTGAAGTATTAGCGCGCACTGTATCGTAGTATGTAGGCTGCGTATTCGACACGTATTAAAATACAAAATATGAAAACCCGTCCCGATTTTTCAGCGCACACGACACAGTTCCAGGGTCATTTGGCGTACCGCCTGGCGGCACTCCACGTACCGCTGCCGGTAAGCGTACCACAGTTTGAGAACCACTGGTGTATGTGATTTGCATCTCTGGGCCTTCTTTTTGCTTATGGAAATAATAAAAGCTCGCCGTTTTTCTGGGAGTGCTGTACTTTGAGCTGCGTGTAGTCAAGCCTGGAAGCAAGAGCAGTCTGCAGGCAGTGTGCTGCTGACTGGTGATGACTGGCCTCTGTGTCGTCCTCAGGCGATGGAGGACTCCATGCTCACCCTCAGCCTGGCCAACTGGATGGAGCTGCCGGGACTCAAGCTAAAGGACTGGATCCGAGAGAAGCGCAGGTGAGGGTGCCACACAGTGCAGCAGCCCCGCCTAGTGGCCTGCTTGCATCATTGCCAAAATGTGTACCAGGTGTAGCTGGGTCTTTTTCTTCTGTATTCTTGTAACAAAAATTTGCGTCTCTGATCTGCTAGGGTAAGAGCTCTGTGAGTGGAATTGTATTTGTAAAAGTGGAAAAACTCCAGATGGAGATGCGTCAACGGGCGTCTGAATTTGCTGTATGAAAACAATTTCAAAGAAAGTTGGTCATCTGGTTTCTTCTTTTAACTGTGGTTGATGGTGTCAATCTGAAACACTAAGGAGCTCGGGGAGCTGCCTCTCTGCCCGGTGCATGAGCTCTTCTCTCCCTCTGTCCTGTGCAGGAACCTGCGCAACGACCGCGCCACGCCTGCGGAGATCGCCTCCTACTACCAGCACTACGTCACGGCGATGGGCCTGCAGAGCCGCTTCGCCCCCGAGACCTTGGTGACCTCCCTGCGGCGGGTGCCGTGTGGGGGCGCGGCCGGCGGGAGCCCCCGGACTGTGTGGGAGGTGCAGGGGGTGCGAGGCAGCGACGGCCGGGGCGCGGGGGGCGAGCCGTTCTCGGTGCGTGCGCGGAGCGTGGTGCTGGCCACGGGCACGCAGGACGTCCCGGCGCGGCTGGGCGCGGAGGGCGAGGACCTGCCCTTCGTGGCCCACAGCTTCCTGGAGCTGGAGGCGGCGATGGCCAGCGGGCAGCTGGGCGAGGGCTCTGCGCCCGTGCTGGTCGTGGGGGCGGGGCTGACCGCGGCGGACGCGGTGCTGGTAGCGCACCACTTCAACATCCCTGTGTACCACGCCTTCCGCCGTGCGGTCAGCGACCCCGGCCTGATCTTCAACCAGCTGCCCAAAGTGCTGTACCCCGAGTACCACAAGGTGCACCAGATGATGACCCAGCAGCAGTTCCGGCCACAGGATGGGCCGGAGACGCCGGCTGGCACCCTGGGAGACTCCTGCGGCTTCACGGGCTCTTATCCCGGCTACCTCAGCTTCCCCAGGCACCGTGTGGTGGCGTTCCGGCCGGACAGGAAGTGCGTGCTGGAAGGGGAGGACGGCCGGCAGACGGTGCTGCAGGTGTCCATGGTGCTGGTGCTGATCGGGTCCCACCCCAGCCTCTCCTTCCTGCCGCACAGCGGGCGCTACCTGGGCGTGGACGCCAAGGAGCCCATCTCCTGCCGCCGCAACCCTGTGGACGTGGACCCCTTCACCCACGAGTCCCTGCGGGAGCCCGGGCTGTACGCGCTGGGCCCGCTGGTGGGGGAGAACTTTGTGCGCTTCCTCAAGGGGGGCGCCCTGGCTGTGGCCAGTGACCTGGCCGCGCGGGGGGCCGGAGCAGGGCGCGCGGCAGACGGGGAACACGCTTCCACCGGCTCCCTGGACACATAGGCGGAGCGGTGGCTCTGTGGCTCAGGATCTGCGCCTGTGGCTGGAAGGTTGCCGGTTCGTATCCCGCAGCCGGCAGAGGAATCCTACTGTATTGGGCCCCTGAGCAAGGCCCTTAACCCCAACTGCTCCAGGGGCGCTGTATAAATGACTGACCCTGTGCTCTGACCCCAAGCTTCTCTCTCCCCGTACGTGTGTCTCATGGAGAGCAAGCTGGGGTATGCGCCAAGACAAATTCCTAATGCAAGAAATTGAATATGGCCAACAAAGTGATGTTTCCTTCAAGGGGCCGGGCTGCGTGTGTCCCTCAGTCGTGCACTGAGGTGTAAATGAGACTGTTCCACACCAACAGGGAGGGTGCTGGCGTGTTTCCTACAGCGAGGAGGACCTTTATATCCTGGGCACCTGTTGGCTGTCCATGCTCTGATACTGATGGTAGAGGGAGCTGTCCAAGAACTCTACCACCCCAGTGGTAGACTGTGTTAATGGGAGCATGCCCTTCTGTTATGTCAAATATTTGTATATTTTTTATGGTTCTTACAATTGATCTTCTGTATGATTAGCCTTTTTATTGTGTATTTAACTTTTCTTCAGATCATTACTTTGTATTTGAGCATTCAAAATTAACTGTTCAATTTAAAACAGTGGAATTGTTTTAAACTAAATATACGCTCCTGTATCGGGGATAATGCTACAGATGTAGATGAAGGTTTACAGTATACAATGCAACACTACTAGAACACCTCTTAATTTGAAACGTTCTTTAATTGCGCTGGCTGTGAAGTGCAATTTGCAAAGCTGCTATGTTGCTTCACATTGCAAATGTTCTTTAAGTTTGTCGAAGGTTCTTCTTCGTTTTTCCCAAGGGGAGGTAAAGTGCGGTTTGTAGTCTGCAGATGACCGGCTGTGTCCACCTGTGGTTTGGTCAGGTTCCAGGAGTGGGCAGGAGCCCTGCATGTTGGGAAACCGAGGCTGTCTGGCAGCAGGGGTTGATGGGGAAGCGCCCAGCTGCAGAGGTGGTTACACTGGGGTCTGCTGCCAGAGTGATTTTAACCACGATTTTCTCATTGTTTTTTTTTTATGTTTACGTTTGCCGTTTTACTGACTACAAGAAGAGATGATCACTGTTTGTAAAATCTACGTTCTTAACATCCATTTCTATGAATGTTCTATATTAAATCTGATTTTTTAAGATTTTTAACTGGTGCTCCGTTTCATTCTTTCAAAAAAGGTAAATGACCTCTGGCTGTTGAGGAAGGAGATCAACTACTTTGCTTATTCCCTGCACCCGAGCTGAGTGTGTGCCCCTAAACTGAGGGTGGTTTAGCTGATCTTTGCTGGTTTAATACTTGTAATAATAATAATTAATAATTGCTTACACTTATATAGCACTTTTCTCAACACTTCACTCAACACTTCTCAACACTTCACTCAAAGTGTCAAGGCGCTTTACAGGTAATGGGGACTCCCCTCCACCACCACCAATCTGCAGCATCTACTGGATAACTTTTCCCTTTAAATTTCTTTTTGTGGTAACATTTCTGTAAAGGTGAAGGTCCACAGGGTCCAATGTGATGTGGTACGGTATTAATTGCATCAGATGACATGGTTTTATCCAGCTCCTCTCTTCTAGGTGATCGAGGCGATAGTTCTTGATGTGCAGTTTTGTTTTGAGCAATTACATTTCTGAAGGTGGCGTGCGACGTTGGCGTCAATCCTCCACTTCGCCAGCAGAGGGCAGCACAGACAGTCACAACGGTCAACAAAGCGAAACCTATCCTGTTCTCCAGTTTCTCGGGCCTGGGCCCCGCATTCAAAGTAGGCGAAGGAAGAGAGACTCCCTTATTGTAGTTTTCAACAAATACTATTACGTCCCCGGGTTTTTTTCACGCCCTCATTGTTAATTTCGCGTACATTCGCAACAGTTATTCTGCATTTAAGGATGGATAATACCAAAGGGGCAGAGTAAATTAATTGTTTTAAATTGGGGATTTTTATAAACTCTACCCTGTATAGGGAGGTGAAATGCGCAAATGTACAGTTTATACAAAAAAAGAATGGCGGTGTTTTTGAAAGCCATGGTGCCAGTCTTGGCGACTTGCGGCTGCGTGTGTATGTGCGTGTGCATACCTCTGTCCAGCCCGCCCTGGGCACCCGCGGCGTGCCCTTCACTCGCACCGCCGCAGCCCTGCAACCACACAACCGCCTTGGGTTACAGAAGTAACCATGGAAACGCCACCTACCACCTCGGGCTAAGCTGTTCCTCCAGCGGCGATGGCGTGGTCTTCCGGGCAAGACCTGAGGAGACCCACCGGGCCGGCGCTCGGACGGCGCGGTACAGAGCAGCGAGAGCCCGGAGGGTTACACAGCAGCGTGGCGGCGGCCCGGGGGAACGACGGGCAGCAGAGTGTGGTCCAGGCTTGACACGGGCGTGACCAAGCCTCCGGCTGACTGCTGGCCAGAGCTGTAGACCCAGGCGGGGCTGAACAGCCTGAGGGTCTTCTGGGTTTCATTTCACCTCTGAGCCACCCTGCCACCTCGTTCCTAACCACTTTATCCAACACAAAGGAGCCGAAGCCGATCCCAGCAAACAGCAGGCGCGCGGCAGGGTACACCCTGGACAGGACGCCAGTCCATCACAGGACACAGCCACCTTGTTGAAGCCGATAACGTGGCTTTATTCAAGAAACGGCTGGATAAGATCCTCAGATGTCCCGCATCTGAGAAACTGAATGGGCCGGAAATCTCCTCTCGTCTGTAACTAACTCCCTGCTCTAGGTAACTCCCCGCTCCTAACTCCCTGCTCTAGGGCAGCGCTGAGACAGAGGAGGGGGGGAGGCTCCTGGACATGAACACAACGAGCGAGTCGCTGGCCGAGACCTGAGAGACGTAGGAGGTGCTTTTTTTTTTCTTCAAACAAGTTAGTTGGCAATCTCGCCGGGCAAAGACGACAGATCCGGAGAGGAGGGAGCAGCGGACTGAGTCCCAGCTCTCCGAGGAGAGGAGCAGATAGCCCAGGTCTCCTGTCCTAGGCTGGGCCGGGGAGAGGGCTGTGTTTGCTGTGGTTACCCTGCCAGTGCGTACGGGCTGGCAGTGACTGCGCAGTGAGTCACAGCTGATCAGAGAGAGGGAGTGGAGACGTGCCCGGACAGCCGAAAGAGACCAACGGCGCAGGCTGTTCCCTGAAGTTGTTACCCCTCTCCTACCCCCTGCGCTGGCCGGTGAGTGTGAGTGTGTTCATCATGGACACCCTCGCTCCAACACACCCTGCTCCCGCGCAGCTCGGCCTCAGCTCGGAGAGAACTCTCTTTCCACAGCTTGGGGACACCCGAGGGGCCGCAGTTTCAATTAGCAACTCATTATCAAACGGGTGGTTTCGTTTCCGAGAGCGATGAGCTTGATTGATTCAGATCGCTCAGATCAGAGGTGGAATAAGCTCCAGGGGGCTCTGCAGCCAGGAGCAGTGGGTGGCACAGATCCCCTCCAGTTCAAGACGTACAAATGGAAGGAATTGTTGTAATTATTACTACATGGCAGAATCAACAAGAGCATCTTTCCCCTGTGAACACACGAGAAGATGCTGTCCTGATGCTGATGGAGATCGACGGTCAGACTCATCACACAAGCCCCAGCTGCCCGCCCACTCTGCCTCTGCCTCCCAGCCGGCTCAGGGTCACGGTGGCCTCGCTCCTGCCTGAGGGCCGGATGTGCCCAGGGTCGCACAGCTGTGCCCAGAGGGACACCCCCGTCCTGCAGGGCTCCAGCCCTGGGGAGATCCCTGCACTCTGACTGTCGAACCCAACACACTGCAGAGCTGCATGGATATGTATGTTTGTGTTTGTGTTTGGGGCAGTGTGGTGGCTCTGTGGCTAACGATCTGCGCCTAAGGCTGGAAGGATTCTGGTTCGTATCTCACGGCCGGCAGAGGAATCCTACTCTGTTGGGCCCCTGAGCAAGGCCCTTAACCCCACCTGCTCCAGGGGTGCTGTACAAATGTCTGTGCTCTGACCCCAAGCTTCGCTCCTTGTCTGTGTGTCTCATGGAGAGCAAGACAGGGTCTGCGAAAAGACAAATTCCTAATTCAAGAAATTGTATATGGTCAATAAAGTGATCTTATTTTATGTTTATTCAATGCACATTGTTACAGACACGAAGACAAAAATAATGCTGAACTCAGATAAACCGCACCGATCTAAAAAACGGGAACTTCCTGTGTTACGCAGCGCCGTGAAAACTGTTGCAACAGTTTGGGAAGCGTCCTCATTTTCCGTGATTAATTCCCACACGTCCCATCACGCCTTGCAGGCTTGCCTGTCACTACAGAGAGGAAAAAAACAGCTACTCGTGCCTCAGCCCTCTGACGTCACGCCTCGCCTCCTATCTCCGCGGTTTGGGTTGTGCAAGAGGGAAGCAGGGAGCCGGGAATACAGCGCGAGTCGGAGCTCCCGAGATCCCGAGAGCTTGGGGAAGTCAAACAGTCCGAGATCCTCACTGGAATCCCATCTCCCAGCTCCCAGCTCCGAGCGGAGCCGTGCGGCGCGCAGAGAGCGCTTGCGGGGGGCTCACCGATCTGGAGGCGAGACCGAGCTCCGGCGGCGGAAAGGGACGGAAGATCCCGACCGGCAGAGCTCCGCCCTGTGGGGGGAGAGAGAGGGGGGCAGACTGGGAGTCCGGAGCGCCGCGCAGACACGCACACGCAGACAGCCGCGGAGCTCGCAGCCCGAGTGCCACACAGTAGCGCCTCGCAGCCCCGGCCGGACTTCGCACTGCCTCGCCGGCCACAGCAGGCTGGGAATCCCGAGCGGCGGGGAGCGGGACACGCCATGGGCAGCGCGAAGCAGCTGCGCTGACCAGCCCGGGACACAGCCGCCCTCCGCCGCGCTGCGGGGATCGGGACGCGCCGGTGGATTGAGGACGCCTTTGGCTGGGATTGACCCTCCCGAGCGATGTTTTGAAAGTGGTGATCTAGCTCTGCCCCCCCCCACCCCCACCACCTCGCTCGCTCGCTCGCTGGATTTATTATCATTTTTTATTCTCTCCCAATTTTTCGCTACCCCCACCACCACCTCCTCCTCTCCCGGACACACACGCACGCAAACGCCTCCCTCTCCGGAGGACATCAGCCGCTGCTAGGAGAGACCCCCCAGTCCGCGCCCGTGGGTGCGCAGTCGGCAGGAAAGATGGACGCGGGGATCGAGAGAGAGTGCAGCACTTTGGGAGGGCTCTTCCAGACCATCATGAACGACATGAAGGTAAGGCGGGTGGGAGTCGTGAGCGACTCGCCCTGCGGACCGGACCGCCGGGGTGGTGATCTGTAACAATGGGCTCTGATGGGGTGTGAGTGTGTGAGTGTGTGTGTGAGTGAGTGAGAGTGTGTGTGTGAGAGAGAGAGCGTGCGTGTTTGGTTTCACGCACATAACGACGTGCGTGTGGGGTTGCTTAACGCAACGAATTTAACATTTCAGACGCGCACAACAGTCTTACTTTCTTGTTATCGAAACCCCTTAAAAAAATTAAAAGGCCCTCCGATTAACAAGAACGCGGCGAGGACCCACGCGTGGACCACGCTCAGGAGCGCCGCGAGTCCCCCGGACCAGGAGCGTGTGGCTCCACGCGTGTCTTGTTGTGTCGTGCCCCCACTGCGCCCGGGTCCGGGGGGGGGGGGGACGGTTGTGGACGGGACGGGACTGGGCTGACCCGGGTCAAGGCGCCGAGCCGAACAGGGCCGCGAAGTTTGACGCGTCGCGTTTGCTGTGGCGCCGGTCGGCTGCTCGTCGTGGGAGGGAGGGAGGGAGGGGTGGGGGTCCGAGTCCGGCTGACAGGTTCAGGAGGAGGGAGAGGCGAACACGCCTTACCTGCCGCACGGGAGCCCCCAGGTGAGCCGGAAGTGAGGCCTCAGCCGCGCAGGTGGCGGCACAGCCCGGCCCTCGGAGACGCCGGACGCCAGCCGTAACAGTAAAACGGAGAGTCCCTCCCTTCAAAACCAGTAAACTGGGGCGGGTGGAAAGTAGAAGAAGAAAGAGGGGGAGAGAAACCCTTCGTCCGGCAGGACGGCCTCCCCACTAATGAGAGGAATCCTCAGTGACGTCATTCCCCCGTTTCCTCCCCGGCGGCGGGCTGGGTCCCCCTCAGTGGTCCCCCCTGCCTCTGTGCTGGCGGTACTCGCACCCCGAGCCGCAGCAGAGCCCCAATGGGGTGTCTTGCCCTCGTCCTCGCCATCTCCCATCTTCCAGCTCCCCTGACCACCTCCTGCTGAAGCAGCGTCTGTCTGGCTGCAGCTGTAGGGAACCCCCGAATGAAGCCCAGGGTCGCAGCCCACTGGGCGCCTCGGTCCCAGGTCCGTGTTCCGGTGGGTCGGTGCTGGCTGGGTGTGCGCTCGCCTGGGGCGACGCAGGAAGCCGCGCTCTGTGGTGTCACTGTTCTGGGGCGCTTGTGATGTGAGACCTCGAACCTGCTGCAGCTGGAGTGAGCAGACCTGACTCCTTTCCCGAGCACGGCTGTGTTTTCTTTGGATTTGTAATCTGTGGTTTATACACAACAGCAAGAATGCAACGGCCGTGTGGTTTTTTTTTCTGTAAAAGGCATTGTTTTGCAGCGGGACAATGCCGTCGGGACAGAGGGGAGTAGTTTGGGCCTGCGGAGTTCCTGAAACGGCCCTCCCATCATCTTTGCAAGCGGGTTCTGCTGGGCCTCTGCAGTCTGGCCCGACTGACGCGGTGGTCCCGGCCTCGAGCAGGCCGAGGGCTGGGGCTTCTGCCCGTGGGCCTCCTCTCGTTTTCCTTCGGGAGCTCGTGGCTGCAGACCGGGATCTGTCGCTCCTGGGCAGGGCTGCTGCTGTCCAAGCCTCGGCTGTAGCAGGAGCACGACGGAGAGAGGCTGTTCTCCCCCTCTTCCCCAGCCGAGCTCTGTTGGCGCGGAGGTGATGCTCCCGTGGTGCTCTCGGAGTCTCGGGATCGCTGCCGTCGGAGATGCTCTTCCGAGCCTTTTCCCCGGGAAGGCAAGGGTTAAAGCAGGACGGGCCCGTCCTGGCAGACCCGGTGGAGGAGTACGGTTCTTTCAGATCCCAGATCTCGCCTCTTCTCAGCTGGGTTTCGGTTCTGTCTTGTGTGTTTCGGTCCCGAGAGTCGTGCTCCGGGACAGCCGCGCTGGGCGGGACTCTGCGTGCTGAAACGGGGTGCAGCCCGCCCTTTCCGGGCTGAGAACCCAGTAAACTTCCGCCTGCAGCTCTCTGGTTCCCAGCGGAGACTGTGTCGGAGGTGTGGGGCTCGAGCCCCCCGGGCACCCCTGGGTTTCAGCACAGAGGCGCTCGTCTGTGATCTGCACGGCAGCGGAAAAGCTTTAGGTGTCTGGTGTTTCAAGATGGGACCCTGGCCTGGTCTCCTGAACCAGGGAGAACCAGGGAGATTACAGGCCGCTGGCTCTGCTGTGTCAGATGGAAGTTTTTTTCCAGAGTGTTCAGCAGTAGGTTGTCAGCGTGGGCGGGCGAGCGTCTTGAGGCGTGATGTGGCTGTGGCGCTTGCCCATGATTCACTGGGAGTTGCGCAGCTCGTGCCAGGTGGAGACACGCCGTGCGGTGGTGTGGTTTGCGATCTCGTTACCGGGCGTGTGCACAGGTGGGCCTCTCTTAAAGACGCGTGGCGGACGCTGGCCAGCGAGTCCATCCGCCCGCCCGCCTGGGAGTCTGGGTCGCTGTGTGTGCAGGTCAGGTGGCGCCCAGCTGTTTCTGCACAGTGTAATCTGATGAGCCTCAGCGAGCAGGAAGCCCCCCTCGATCGCTAGAGCAATGGTGTCCAGCCGCGCGCCACCTCCGTTCATGAGCGACTTGTTCCCTGCTGACCTGCAGACGCGAGGGGCCTGACCGTTTCTCGGCTTGACAGAATTACATCGCTGCCATGGAGTTTGGAAATGAGCCATTTTCACTTTTCGCGAGCAGTTCCCGTGCCTGATAGTGGGGGCACACGTGCTGGTGGAGCGATGGTGTGACCTGGCTGCTTGGTTTCAAGTCTGGGTGCGAGTGAGGCTGTGTGCAAAGTGCAGGCACACTTCACGGAATGGGGTTTGTGGTCGGCGTCTGCATTCCTGGCTTTCTGAAGAGATCAGTGGGATGTCAACTCCTGGGCTTTGTGTTGCGTTAGCAACTCTGTGTCTGTGTAACAGCCCTGTGGGTAGCGATTCTGTTAAGGAATGCCATTGATCAGGCTGGATATGTGCCCATTGCCAAGCCCAACCATAGGAAAGCAGCCCTGATCTCCCAATACATTTTGTATCTTGCAATACAAAAGTGGTTAATAGTTGTGTGCGTGGGATGTAAATGAGCCTCCTGCATCAGGCCCTGGGTAAAGCTTGTCTGAGCTGCCAGGTGCAGGTGTCTTGAGTCGACTCCCTGTCATGCTAGGTGTTTTGTAGAAGTATTTGTTTTTGTGTGGGAGAGAGCCACGTGTGTGCTCAGAGGAGGAATCGGAGGCTGTGTTGGCACCGTGCATTATCACAGGGCATGCCTTGCCATCTGGCCAGAGCTCGTCTTGAATCAAGCTGATGGCAGCTGGACACTGGCATGATCCGCACACTGATCTGGGAGCCTCTTTTTTCCAGTTGGCTCAGCGTTGGCTGTCATAATGCCTTGTTTTTATGAAGGTTCTCCAGGAGAGGAGAGTGCACTGCGCATTGAGCCTGTTGCCTAGAAGAGGCACTAAATAAATCCAAATGGCATACAATACACAACGCGTGCACACACACGCTCCTCTGCTTACTCCTCTGCTTTCCGCAGTTCCCTGCGGAGGGACCCAGCTGGCTGAGCTGGCTGCTGCTGCCCTGCAGGCTGTCGGTGCTGCAGCCGCAGGTCGTCTGTCTGTGGGTGTCTGACTGACGTGCAGCTCGGGCGCCGCTGGCTCCTGGGCCTTCTGGGCCTTCGGATCGGCCCTGGTCTGCCTTCGCTTCGCTGAGCCCTTAACCGAGAATTTTTGCTGGCCAGAACGTTTAGTGTTGTCCTCCGTTGTCCTCCGCTGCTAAAAAATGGAATATTGCACGTCCTAGGTTCCTGGATAGCCCTTGGCAGGTTGAGATTTGGAGATGGAGGTGTTGGCTGTGAGAGCGATTGAGGTGATTGGCAGAGAGCTCAGCGGGGAACAGGAGGCCTCTGGGCTGGTGACAGGGGTGAGACGCCCTGGTAGTGCAGGGCGAGTACTAATGAGGAAGCCGTTCGGCCCTCCGCTGCACGGCTGCAAGGTGCGTGAGAGACCCGCTCTTGCACAGACTCTTCAGATGAAGTCTGTTCCCTGTCTGCGTTTCAGGTTGGAAAAACCCACTCCCTGGTCCTGCCAGCTTGGGAACCCTGTCCTGACTCAGCCCCGTGTGCAGCAGGTGTCCTGGGAGCCGCAGTGTGTCCTTGGCCGGGGTGGGGCTTGGCTTGGGTGACTGCTGCACAGAGCGCGCGGGGGAAGGAGTGGCCAGTTCTCACCACTCACTTCCCACACGTTAAATTTAAAGGAAGGGAAGTGGGGGGTGGCTGGGGGGCAGTGAGCCGGCACTTCAGTTCACTAGTTTTGCATACGGCTTTAGTTTTATTTTAAAAGTGCAGCGATGCAAATTTGAAAGAAATGCAGTGCTGAGTGTGCTCAGAAGTGAAACTGGGGCAGGTCACATCGTCTGTCTGCGGGGGCAGCGCCGGTCGACCTGTTTCTCCTCCGTGCCATTCCAGTGACCAGTGGGGCAGTGCTGTCTGTAGAGGGGGGTGCTTGGGGTATTGGGGCTCGGGGTTTGGGTCTGTCCTGGGACGCCAGCCCTGTCCTGCTGTCCTTCTGCAGACTTCCTTCCGATGAAGCGAGATCAGGTCCAGCTTCCCGGTGCACAGCAGTGCTGTATGAAATTCTGGAGGACGGGGGGGATCAGCAGGTGTCCAGCGGTGATGTCCAGTGTGACGTGGTCAGCAGGTGGGTGGACCGGACCCTCCTTGTGCCTTTGGAAAGGATTGTTTGAAAGGCAGCTGGTGTGATTGCCCA
The DNA here is from genome assembly GCF_055471065.1 of Atractosteus spatula. Taxonomy (NCBI): domain Eukaryota; kingdom Metazoa; phylum Chordata; class Actinopteri; order Semionotiformes; family Lepisosteidae; genus Atractosteus; species Atractosteus spatula. The sequence continues at coordinate 1,191,357 of NC_142724.1, forward strand.
TAAGGCTCCCGGAGATCCAGACACAAGCGTTGACATGTGTCCGTTGCTTCAAATAGTGGTGCCCACAGATAATGCATTTTGCTTTCCGGTATCTGCAGTGTGCCTGCTCGGATCCTCCCTTTGCACAGCTGCGCAAGAGCGGCGAGGGGAAGTGGAACAGGCTGCAGTCGCTCCGAGCTGGTCGTTTGACTGCGCTTTGTTAGGGAATTAGCCCAGTTTTCCCACTGCCTGGAGGAGTGCCCCTGTGTGCGAGCAGCAGGGCCTGCAGGTCCCTCCCTCTCTCCCTCTGCGCCGACGCGGCCGGGCTGGAGGCCGTGAAGTGCCCAGGAGGTGTTGGTTTCTCCCATCATGCTTCTGTCTCCTCTGGGCTGGTCCGCCCCTCGCCAGGGTGGCGGGGTGGGAGGTGAAGCAGAACCGTGCGCCCAGTTACACATTGCAGGAGCGCCAGGCCTGCAGAAAACTAGCTCTCCAGCTCTAGTTAATATTAAACTTATCTCCAAGATTAAAGGCCTGCAGCTTCTGTTCCACTGCTGGGCAGCTAAGAAGGGGTCTGTGTGGCCAGAGGTCTGCGTTTCTGGGGGTCGGTGTGACCAGGGGCCAGAGTTCCGGGGGACTCCTGGTTCGCTGGGGGCCGAGGGGCTGGGGAAGGGGCCAGCCTTCCTGCAGGGCCTCGCCTGGGGCTCTGTTTGAGCTGGAGAAGCTGGGCCTGGCTCCCAGCAGGAAGTGGGCTGTCCCGCAATGGCAACACCAGCAGTGAGTAAGGCCTGAGTCACGCTTCGGGACTGGTTGCTGTTTTGCGGTATCCTGGGTGAGCGGCTGCCCCCGTGCGCGATGCTTGCTGCCTTAGTCAGCACGCTTGTGTGCGGAGATGTCAGGGCTGGGCCTCCGCTGAGGCATGATGGGAGGGTGCCAGGTGCTGACAGCTCAGAACCTCTCTCTCCTCCCACCTCTGCGCAGGTGTCCTGCCCCGGGCCTGCTGGGACAGGACGGGGCGGGTGCCCTCTTGTCTCGGATGTGTGCATGCCGGTGACGTGCTGTGCTGGGCGTGGCTGTGACCCCAGCCCGGGTTGTAAACCGATCGGGTTGGTTCTGTTGTTTTGACGGGGAGGAATGTGGGCCGACCGGCCCTGGGAGGGAGGAAGCAGCATGGAGCTGCCCAGGCCTGTGGTCAGAGAGAGTGAACGGGCCAGCTGCTGTGATGTTTCCCAGCCGGCCCGTCTTGCGTGTGGCTGGACCTCTTGTTTCTTGACTGAGCTCTTGGTTGCGCAAAACATTAAATGAATTGGGCGTTTCCCATTTCTTTTCTGCTCCTGAAATGATGGAAGCTTGCAAATTACTTGTGAATTTGTCAAGTAAAATCTGTCATTTCCAAAACTGAAAACAGAGGACATGGTTTCAAGTCAGTCAGTCAGGTAGTAAAGGAATACGATGGAATGAGGAACTGGGCTGGGGCAGCTGGGACTGCAGCTCTCCTGTCTGACCCGGGCTGGCTGTGTGGCTGTTCCTCTTTCTCTTCCACTCTGCAACTCTGCATGGAGCAAGATTGCAAAAGCAAAAGCAATCTGGCGTGTCCTTCACAGGAAAGGGACGAGGGTGCGGCACTTTCGTAAACACTCAAGTGCCTTGCAAATTTGGGGTGGTTTATTCCGCTGTCTCGCACAGAAAGTAGGAAAAATCACGTGAACGGTAGAGCTTTTTGCGTTCTTTCCTCTGTAATTTTCCATTTGGGTTTGGGTGAGAAAGCCATTGCTTTGATGAGCAGGAATGTGGACTGTGGAATGAGAGAGATGGGCCGAGTGACCTTCTCTCTCTCGTGTCTCCATTCTGCTCTAAACGTGCTCCTCCACCCGCGAAAACACAATCCACGATTTGTCATTGTCTTCTGTGTCACCCCCTCCTCGTTAGTTCCAATTAAAGCTCCCAGACTGAACTGACCTCGTTTGTTAATTATTGATGTGCCGCAGAGGCTTCAGTTTCTGGTTCCCCTGGAATCGGAGGAGGAGGAGGAGGAGGAGAAGGAGGCCGCAGTTTCAGATCAGCCTGTGTGGCTGACGGAGCCACCTCCGATCGTAACCTTGTGTGTGATCCCAGTGGCTGTGCCTCTGGGCAGTCAGGGAGTTAATTATTGATGCTAATTAATGACGACTGTGTGTGTGTGAGGCGGTCAGACCCCACTTGGAGAGGCAGCGGGAAGACTTGTGTCAGGATCAGCAGGAAGCTGGGGGGAGAGAGAGCAAGAAACAGCAAAATGTGCAAGAGGACGTCCTCCATCGTGGATCACTTCAGCTGCCTGTTTTAAAACATTGCTCCTTTCCTGACTCCTCTGAGTGCAGTGGCTACAAGGTGAGCCGGAGTCCGTCCGGTCTGGGCCTGGAGCCGGGCCTGGCCGGCCCGTGTTAATCCGGCCGCCCGGAGCTTGGGGAGGGACCAGCGTGTCGGCTCCTGAGGTCCGCAGCAGACTGACCCATTCCAGCTCTTTAAGGGGTGCCGGCTCCTGTGCTGACTTGCACACATCTGTGATTCCTCGTCCTCGTTTGTGCCGCACGCCTGGAGCCTTCTTGCAGAGCCTGCCGTGAAGACGAACGCGGGGAGATCCGCTCTCGGGCCCACGGCAGCACATGAGTCCGTTTCTAGGAGCTGCAGGTGGGCAGGACTATGACTGTCCCCCTAGTCCTTTTCTTGTGAGCAGAGCCGCCCGGTTGTATCCCATCTCCACGTGCCTATTGCTCCCTGAAAATCTGGCGTAGGGGCAGATGGGCTGGAAGCTCATCACCACTGGTCCAGGAAGATGCTCAGCTTGCTGATGGCCTTCTTGCCCGCTGGCTGGTGGCACAGTAGTAGTCTGCTGAGTGAAGTGTCCCCTGCTGCAGCTCGTGAGACTGCTGGCAGGTTTTTCTCGACTTGCCAGGGGAGCGAAGAGGCAGCTGTGAGCTCAGGTGACCTGCGGCTCTTCGCTCGGCCGGGATATTACAGTTTCTTTTCCATGGAGGGGTCTGGGAGAATTCGGTAGATGCATAATAAGCCCAAAACTGAGGTTCGCTTCTCCCCTTGTAAGATGCGGAACAGTATTCAACTGCAACATTGGTCGAGACGGTGATAAAGGGTGAAAACTGTTGTGTGGTTCCATCCATATCTTTAACATCAGGGATGGAAATTCCCAGGAATGATTGTACGGTACTTGAAAAGCAGACAGTGCGACTCATCAGCAGAGGAGTTCTTCTGGAAGTCTGATCAGTGTTTTTTCTCGGTGTTGACTCTACCACGCTGTCAGTTCTGTATGTGGGATGCAACAGTTCCTGAGAATTTCGGCCTGGCTTCTGCCCAAGGGCATCTTCTCCTCTGTCATGGGGGGCGCTGTCTCTGCTGGTTCTGCCTGCAGGCAGCAGTCATGCTGCTCTGTGCTGGGCTTTCTGGTGCTCTGTGGGTGTGAAATATTGAACTGTCTGTCGGGGAAGGAGTTAGCCAAGCTGGTTTACAACTCGCTTCTCGGTGCCAGGGTCCTGGGTTCGATTCCAGTTTGCTCGGTGTGTGGAGTTAGTTCCAAGTACAGCCAGTGCTGGTTACAGGACTGAATTGAACCCGTTGAGCTCGACTGGGCTTCTCAGCCTCCTCTCTGTTGCTCGGAAAAGTTTTTTCTCTCGAGAACAATCGCTGGGATCGCCTGGATATTCCAGGTTTTGCAAGCATGTTTTGTGTAAATTTGCAGATAGCTAAATATTTGAAATAAGTAAAAATCCTATTAAAATATTGAGCTTTTGAGCTTCGTAGGCAGAAGTTAAACAAGAGCCTGCAGCTTATAAAACATGAAGTGGAGTGCCCTGCAAGGCGGACTGGAGTCGTTGCTTCAGGCTGGTGTATGAAACCTGGCAGAGGATTGTAGTGCTGTACTGGTTGAGTGCATTGAGGGTAACAGAAGAGAGGCTGCAGAGAACGATGCTCTTCTAACTGGATCGTAACTGGTCTGAAGACCTCATCCCACCATTCCTTCAAAGTCCAGTAAACACTGTGCTGCTGTAGCAGCATGAATGGTTGCTCCACTCATGCACCACTCTTTGTGTACGGAACGGCTTAGTGTTTGTAGAGCTGCAAGCCACTCTGGTAGGGGCGAAGAGACAGCTGGGGCCAGCTGCTCCTGCGCCGCAGCTGCGCTGTGTGGGGATCGAGAGGGCCTGCTAACTGCAGGACACCTGTCGGGCAGCTGCTCCTCCGCGGTCGAGCCGCCTGAAACAGGAGCCCAGCTTTCAGTGGCTTGGGGTCCGGTCGCGGCTCCTCTTCCTGGGCGAGCCGGGGTGCAAGAGGCCCCCCTCCCCGTGCCGGAGGTCTCTCTCGGGGAGAAACGCTGAAGAAGACAACTGCAGACGCCTTGGTCTCTGTCCAGATCAGTTGGATGGTGTTGATTAACCTAACTAGGAAAACTGGGATCGGAGCAGGGCTGTTACAGCAGCACAGGGGCAGAGACATGCTGAGACCACAGCGCTTCACAGCCAGAACAAGAGTGGCATCCACTGGGTTGGGAATTCGTTTTGATAGAGGCGAAAAGTCTTATGTTACGTTAGGTCTGTAGTTTGAAGGTTTTCTGATTCTCCTGGTGTGTCTGCAGTGCTGTGTGGCTGTGAGTTGAGGTCAGCAGACAGCCTTTGAAACGTGATTTTGGGAGGAATGTGTTGCATATTTGCATAGTTTTGATTTCTGTAGCTGTCAGCCAGATTATTCAGTCTGACTGAAGCGAAGGAGCAGCAGAGCGGGGACCTCGATCCTCTGGAGCCAATTCTCTGCTGGGCCGTCGGCTGGTGGAAAACAGCTGTTTTCCGACTGCTAAACTTTTCCGTCCCTGAGGGAGGATAAGGAAGTGGGATTTGAAGGGTCTTTTCCTCTGGAATAAAATTCCGGGGGTGGAGGCAGATTTTCTGTTCCGTGGCTGCGGTGTCCGGATTGAGTTACCTGTCAGACCGCTCAGACTTTCTGGACCAACATGGTTAGGAAGCAGCGTGAGCATTTTCTTTCCTTTGCGTGATGTGCGTTTGGTTTTAGTTGGGGATGACGTCATTTAAAAATGCTTTCCTCTCAGTCCTGCTCCGCCGTCCCTCCCTGGCAAGCCCTCTTAATTCGGAAGGAAGTCGTGTCGAGATCGTCGTTGCGGGGGCAAGCGGGCTGGAGCGGAGAGGTGCTGCCGGGAGTGGGAAAGCAAGGCGAAGCCCCCCTGTGGGATTGGCTCCGCTCCAGCGAAGCAAAGAGCCGCGCTGGGTTCCCCTTCCTCCAGCGGCCTGCGCTCCCGGGAGCTGAGCCAGGATTACTTCCGGGTCACGAGCTGACCTCGGGCACCCCCTGTGTTTAGCATTCAGTTTCCCCTGATGTTAATGCTGTTCCTCTGACTCTTTTACTTTTCAGTCCAGTTATCCGGCCTGGGAGGATTTTGTCACCAAAGGCACGAAGCTGCAGTCCCAGCTCAGGTGAGTTGTGTCTCACAGATTCCCAGGAACACTGCATCTCCTCCCCCTTTTCCCAGATTCCCCCAGCCACCCTGCCTTGAGCCGGGAATTTAGCTTTAAATTGAAACCAAAGGCTCTAAAATTTTTATTTTTGCCTTTTCCTTTTAAAATACTGACGTGTGAAAATCAATGAGTGATTTGTCTCCCTAACACTTAGGGATGCCCAGACACTGGACTGTCTGAGGGGACCCCGACAGCACAGTAGCGTGTAAAACCAGCGCTCTCGCACCACAGACCTTTAGATGTGTCCACTTCCACTTCTAGTGTTTTAGAATGACAGTAAGCAGTGTGGATAATCGTCACGCGTGTTTCAGTATCGACGGGGGCTTCTAGTGAAGGAGATCATTTGAAAGAACTCGCCCTGCTGCTGCTGTGGGGGGGCAGAGCTTATCCTGGAACCCGTGTCCGCCAGTAGACCGAGCAGCAGCAGCAGCAGTGGCTGCAGGAGGTATTTTCTGAATCTGGGGACCAGACCAGGACCTTTGAGGAAACGAAATGCTGTTCGTAATTCCCCGGATCATGTGTGCGTGCGTGCATTAGGGGACAGGGGTGCGGATTGTAGCAGAAGCTCAGAGCGCTGCCAGACCCTGGTTTCGCAGCATAGTCTCGGAGAGGACTGAGCGCCGCTGGGGATGTGCTATTGCGGGCCAACAATGAGGCCCATTCAGAACCAGGTTAAGAAGAAAAGTGGTGCTTGCGGCACAGTCTGAAGGTTAGGGTCCACATTCCAGATCCTGCTTAAGAGATTTTTTTTCAGCAAAAAAAAAAAAGAGGGAGAATGAGCAACTTTGCTTTCTGGTCTGCAGCAGGTTTTGGGAGAAGGGAGCTAGATGGCACCCCAGGACGCCCGAGAACAGAAATAGAAGCGGAGGTTATTGACTGCTGAACTGTGCGAGTGGAACCAATGCAGTGGCGTTGCCATTGATATCTCCTGTCCCATTGTGCTGTGTTTTTCAGGACAACAATCCTCGTCACGAGCTCGTTCCTGGATGCCTTTCAGAAGGTGGCTGACTTGGCGACGAGCACAAGAGGTGAGTGCAGCACACTGGCACCTCGGCTCTCTCTGTCCTGCGCCTCTCTGCCTCTCCTTGTTCTTGCCCTGACAGCCGCGCAGCAGCAGCTGGTGAGCTTTGTGCTGACATGGTTCTGGAGCGTTTAAAGACAACAGGTTGCTGTGTGTAGGAAATCCCTTGAGGTTTCTCCTGAGTAGTGGCACAGTGCAGATCTGGGGGTGCAGCTGAAGCAGCCAGCTGCCCAGGTCGTCGTACAGCACATGTTGATCTTACGTCAGACAGCGCCAATCCGGTGTCAGTATTGTCATTGTGTTTCAAGTCCCATTCTGGCTGCTGAAGGTCTGAAGGCGGTTTTGTGGCCCAGGACCGTGGAGAGGAGGTGGAAGGATACAGCAGGACCATTGGAGAGCGAGTGCAGACATGCCGCAGCCCTGGTCAGAGGGCAGGAGGAGGGAGGAGGAGGGTTGCTTGTTTTTCAGAGCAGAGATAGTTCCATGTGTTTTCAGTTAGGAGCAGTCTAAACCAGGCTACACTGCACCAGGACTTCCTCACGCCCAAGAGCTCGGCTCACACCTGCGGAGTCCCAGCTCCATGCAAGCCTGGGGGGGCGGGGTGCGCCACAGCCTGCGAGACAGCCTGGCCCTGGACAGGCTCCTACCGAGGGCCCGGGCCTCTTCCTCTGGAAGGAGTCGCTGCGGCATAACCTTAAACTCTAAACCGTAAACGATTTTTAAAGAGGACATTGTCCTGGTGTTTTCTATCATGTGCCTTTTTGTGTTGAGTTTTTTAAAAATATGGCCTACTGTAGTGAGTCTAGGCCAGGATAAGAGAGTTCAGAAGTGAAAGACTTCATCTTGTGGCTTGACGTGTTAGTGTCTTGTGATTCCCTGACCGGCTCTCAGGCTGCAGGGCTGCAGTGCTTTAGGCCTGTTCTGTGCGCTGGGCAGGTGTGTCAGTTCAGTGTGAAAGGTGCTGGGAGGGGTGGAGGGGCTGCGGCGTGCGAGATCCCCTCCCCCACCCATCAAGGTCGGTTCCCAGTCCGTGTGTGAGAGAATCCAGTCTTGCTTCAGTTATTTGCAGATAAGAAGGCCTCCACATCTGGAGCAGCTGTGTGCTGTGTGTCAGAATTGTTAAAAACGTCTCCTGGCCAGACCAGTCCAGCTCTGCGCGTGGGAGCTTGCGGTACGCGCCGACTCCAGTGCTCTCTGTGACGCAGGCTTGTTCAGACGAAGGCACAGCCAGGCAAGAGAACCCCTCCTCTGCTTTGCCGAGTAGGGCCAGTCTCTTGGGCCCCGGGGGGCTTAGTCAGGGAGTGAAACTCAACCACATCCGTCAGCCGGCGAGAGGAAACTTGTTTTCTTTTTTTTGATGTACAGGTATTTTTTCGAAACCTGAGGATATGATTCCATGCCTGTGCAAGTTCAGCAAGTTCAGGTCCACAAGCTTGCTGTGATTGCAGATGTGTGAATATCTGCAGAGGTGATACTGACAAGCTTCTCCTTCCTGCTTCCCGAGCACATTCTGTTCTGTAGAGCCTACAGATAGTATAACGCCTGAAATGGGTCCCTCTGGTGCGTTTTCTCTGTGAAATGCCTGGGGTGTCCTTATGTTAAAAGCCAGCAGGAGAGCCCGGGCTCCAGTGAGTGTCAGTGGGGTGCAGGCTGGATACAGCCGAGCCCCGAGCTCAGGGCCTCACCTGGGAACAGCCTGACCTGTTCACAGAGTGCTTTTGTGTTGCTAGAAGGCTGTCAGGTTTCGGATTTCCTGGAAAAGGCAGGGTGCAGGAGAAGGAGGCTTTTAGACTTTGGGATCCGAGGGGGGAGTGGGAGCGCTGTCCCTCCGGCCTGGGGTTCTGGTCCTGTGTGTGCCGGCACGTTTCCTTCCGGTTCCCGGTGGAGGCCCGGGAGCGGGCAGCTCTGCAGGCCGTGGAGTGAAGGGCGGTGCCAGACCTGCGGTGACTCCTGGGACTCCAGCGGCTGTGCCCATCCCTCGGGCTCTGCTGAGGGAGCGTTCTTCCAGCGGGCCGGCCAGCAGAGCAGCAGGGCAGGGCCAGCGCCGGTCCTGCTCTCCCACACTGTCCAGGGACCTCAGTCCGGTAGGTCTGACGGGACCGAAGGCCTGCCGAGTCTCCTCTTCTCTCCCTGGAGACAGCAGTTCAGAGGAATTTGTGCTGTTTGTTTTTTCTCCCCCTGAAGCTGTTTGTGAAAGCTGTGGTGGTGTGAAAGTGAGCAGACTCCCTCTCAGCCCTCTGTGCTCTCAGGCCGTCACCTGTCCGCCAGAATGGGGGTCTTGGTCCAGCCTGGCGGCTGTCCGGCTGTGCGGGGCGCTCGGAGTGGGGGGGGATCAGGAGGCCATACTGCTTCGGGGGGGGCCTGTTCTGTGGATGGGTGACTGAAGAGAGCGTTTGGGTGTGCAGGGCTGTGCCCGTTAGTAACTCAGAACCTAAAGAAACGGCACCGGTGGCTGAAGAAAAGAGCGAGGTGTACTGGCGGAGTGTTCCGCTCGGAGGAACCTCTCGCTTCCGGATGTGATGACAGCGGTAATTGGACCCCTGCCGGGGGGATATGGGCTGATCAGTTGCGGACCCCTCTCTTGCGGGGACACCGGTGTTTGACTAATTGAAAGCTCTGCCTGATTGATTCTTTAATAACCGTCTCGGGTGTTCTAATAGAGAGCCTGGAGGCGAGACAGCTGCTGGGTCTGCTGCTCTTCAGACAGACCGCTAACAGCCTGTCAGCTTGTAGGGCACGTTGGACAGCGGCGGATCGCTTCCCTGCCGTGCTCTGGAGAGGCACGTCGTGTTCTGCAGTTAGGCTTCTGTGCTCTTAAGGAATGGTGGGTTTTTCATTCTGTGAACACGTGTGAAATTATCCCCATTTTCTTTCCCAGTGGGCCCATCCACTGTGAGTCTTTGTTCCAGTTAATCCTTAATTACTGACGCGATCGTAAGCAGCAGCTTCAATCAGACAATTAAGAGAAGACACTAAAGCACTGGTCTGGTTGAAATCCTGCGTTAGCGCCGGCTGGAGGAGCCAGTGATTGTCTGCTCGTCGTTTCTGAATTGCTAGTTGTTCTTTGGCGTTAACAGTTACAAGCTGCTGAAAAGCAAAACCCAGGCGGACAGCGTGCGGGGGAGGGGGGTCAGGCTGGGTCGGGCTGCTGGAGGTTGCTCTGTCTGTCCCGGTGGTCATTTCCACTCTGAAGTGTTTCAGAAGTCTTTTAATTAGGGCCGCCATCCTGCAAGTCCAAATATCTGAGCTGGTCGGGCAATGCTGTGTGAGTTTCCAGGGTCCTATTCCAGCAGAGCACAGTTGGCTCTTTATCTGCAGTCCACAGATGTCCATAAAACACACAGATGTTGCTCAGTCCTCTCTCCTCATTGCCAGTTTTCTGGTTATTTCTCTCTCTCTCTGCAGCTCTCTTGGGAGAGTGGTCACAGTCCATCTTCGGAGTTCTTACTACCTTTTCAACAATGTACTATACACAGTTCTTGTTTTTTGTACCTTTTCTGACAGGTAATTATACTCTCTTTAATGTGTCGTTTCGCTGCGGGGTGGGGGAGTGACACAACGGGGGGTTCAGGAGGGCTGTAATTGACAGTCATTGCGAGGGTTATAATGGGAAAAGAACTTGCACAGAGTGTGGTGGTTCATTTTGGACAGAAAATGGAAGCTCATTTCTGACTCTTGTTTGTTTTTAATGCTCTGTTGTGCTTTTTGACGCCTTTGAAATTGCGCAATTTTCTTGCTTGTTTTCTGTTTTATTGACAATCTCTATCTGCCACTTGTGTTTATGCAGTTCATCTGTTCGCCAACTGGCCCTGTCAACAGGGTGCCAGATAGGAGCTCTTCAGCTTCTCCCTGGTTGGGGAGGGGCTGTTCCAACTTCCTGAAGAACCTTTAGGCTTCTGAGTTGCCAAGATTCTTCAGTTCCAGGCTTAAATGTGCACCCTGTCTTCCTTTACACATTCCTCACATCATGTGCATTAGGCTGCAAATTGTTTTGTTTGGTTTATGACACCAAAGCATCATGGAGCTTTGAGAATTTTATTGTTATAAAGTTATGGATGCATTTGAGCTCCCGTTGCTGGGGTGTGAAGACTTCTGGGACACAGTGCACCATCATGTGTGGGACGGGCTTGACTACTGTCCAGGCAGCAGACTGCTTGTTCCTCCCGTGCTCTGCTGCTGTGCATGCTGGGATAGGACCATGGCTCTGAGTGCCCACCTGTCCCCCCGTCCCCCCTGTCTGACAGGAGTCATCTCTGTGAAGAAGACACCGCTGGACACACCTGTCCGGTGTGGGTGCTGTGGGTGTGGGAGCAGCCTGTCCTGTAGGGCCTCATAGACCTGTTAGGTATCCTGACAGCACTTGGCGGGCAAGGCCAGTGGCCTGGTCTGCCATCAGCGCTGCGTTCCAGTGGAAACTGTGCAGATGCGGGTTCTTTTCAGACAAAACCGAAAACCTTTTTTTTCGCTGGAGTGAACACATTTACAAGGGTTCTGTTGCTTTCTGTGTTCCTTTCTGTACATTGTTCCTTTCCGAACATTGCAGATTGCGGGGCTGGGTGCCACTGGGTGGCCCCGGGCTGCAGCAGAGGCCCTGCGTGTCTGTCCCGCAGAGTGGGCTGGCTCTACAGATGGTGCTGTCTCCGGCCGGGAGGCCTGCTGCCCAGGGGTCAGGATGTCTCTGAGCCCAGTGTGTCCATGCACATCCTCAGAGCGCGCTCATCCTCGTTCTCTAGTGTTCTCTCTCTTTCCAAGAGGCATTTCTTCAGCTGTTCCTTCCATTTTCTGTTTCCCTTGTTTTTTTCCTCCCTCGTGTTTGCTCCTTATCTTTCCTTCTCTTTTGCCTCCTCCCTCTCTCGCGGCAGAGTGGTATGAGGGTGTGGCGCGCCCGGAAGGGTTTTCTTGTTTTTTTTCCTCGAGCTCTGGTTTTACTTTCGGAAGCAAACCCGGCTCTCCGGCTCTGACCCGGCTGCTGACAGACGTGTGGGCCGGGAGTGGCCCCAGCAGGGCGAGATCGGCACGGTGCTCCGGCTCTGGAGGCCTGGCGGATAGGGAAGCGCAGGCAGGCGGGAGTCTGCTGGGGGAGGAAATGAGCAGCAGGCCAGTTGTCTTGCAGGCGAGGAGGCCTGGGTTCCCTGTTCCATCAGTCTCGCGCTGCTGTCGGAGCTGCTGATTGTTCTTGCTGGGCACCTCCTCTCCGCTGCCACGCCCGGAAGAGATCTCGAGACAAGTTCCTGTTTTGGGAACGCGGACCCCCGAGTCCGACACCGCCGTCTGGGTTATTTTCGGTCTTCCTCTCCTCCCCTTTCTCTTCTTTCTGTCTGACGAAAGCTGGGCTCTCGTGCGCGGAGGTGGGCGACGGGCCCAGGAGCGAGCTGCGGGGCCGGGGCCGGGGCTGGGGGGGGCAGTTTTGCTTTCAGCCTTCGGTACCCTGAGGGGGCCAGGTGGCAGAAAGAGGAGCATCAGCGTGGAGGAGTCAGGGAAGAGCCCTGCTCCTGACAGGGTGGGGACCGTGGGCGTCCATGTCAGCTGAAGCTGGGTCACTAACAGAGGTCCTGCCGCCCCTGGTGTGACTGAGCACTCAGACTGGGCTGGGGCAGCCGGAGACCGCAGTGAGCTCCGCTCCTCCGAGGTCGGGGGAAGGCAGTGAGCTCCGGGACTCGGCAGACGAGTGTTTTCTTTGTGGTGGAAGGGAGCACGTTGACAATGGCAGCTCAGCTGAATGTTTGTTACTTTGCGTTGCTTTCCCCGCGCAGCCTGGAGCGGTTCGCTGGCAGGCTGCCGCGCTCCCGGAGGCGGGAAGACGAGGAGCTGGTGCGATCTCTTCCGTCTCTCGTCGTGTCGGACCTGCTGCGATGAGACAGCGTCGCTATGGTGCCTGGGCTGTTTGCCTGACTGTTTGTTGCCATGGCGTTTGTGGCTTGTGATGTAATGGCTGCGTACTCACCCCCCCTGACTTGCGTCTTCAGGAATTTGTAAAAGAGAGAGTGCCGTCGGTGGTTGTCATGGTTACAGGGTATGCGGTTTGCAGGGCGTGCGTCTTACTCAAGGAACTTTCCTACAGATGGCTCGGGCTCCGGTGCCATGTGTTTTCCACGCAGTCAGCAGGCCAGATGTCGGCGTGGTAACCACCACGCTGTCGACACGGGAGCGCTGAGCTGTCCCGTCTCGTCTGCCTGACCCGGCCTCCCTCACGGGGCGGAGCCGCGCCCGTCGTCTCTTGCTTCCCTGTGGAATTTCCCAGGTTTTCGGCTGTGCCGCAGTTTGAACAGGCGGCGTTTGTACCGCCGAGCGGAGGGTCATTCCAGGGCTTCCCAGACCAGTGTGTCGACGGTGTGATAACGGAAGTCAGGCAGGAGTAAGCAGATCATTGGAAATGGTGATTGCAAAGCTAGTGAGATAACGGTGAATCAGGGGCGTGGGTAACTGTGAAGAGAAGATAACAGAACAGTGTTATATCAGCCTGGATGGAGCCAGAATGCAGTTACAGATCTACGGTATATAAGGACTTAAGGATTTAATGATTTAACAGCGCTGAGCCCGATCGATGAGTTGCTCTGGCTGAGCGCTGAGCGGCCGCGGTTCCTGCAGGCCCTGGGCAGCTGCGGCTGTTCCTGAGCGGCTCTTGTGCTCTCGAACACTGGCTCCCTCTGCCGCGGCTCGGGCGGTGGGCGTTGGAAGTTGTTTTTGGGCCCGTGAAGGAGAAGGGGCAGTTCTGTGGCGGGGCGGAAGGAGCGCGCCAGCACCTGCTCCCTCGCCAGCGGATGAGGCGGGTTTCCCCGGTTTCTCTCGGTGCGGCGCTGGTTAGCGGGGTGCCAGGGGCAGGTCTGCGGGGGACACCGGTGGAGATGCTAGTTTGGGGAACGGGGGCCGGGACGTGTCTGGGCGGGGCAGTCAGTGGGGGGGCCCAGCCGGGGTTCGGAGAATGGTGCCGTGACGCGTTCCCCAGGGTGGAGACGTGACAGAACCGGGATCGAGCCGGAGCTCCAGCTGCACACTGCCCTGCTGGATGCAAACCGCACCTCCGCAGCTCTGTCTGGAGGCTGGCCTGATCGAGTCCGGCGGTGTGCAGGGAGCCGGACACTCCCGCCAGCTGGGCTCTGCGTGTTGCACAGCGGACCTGGGCCTGGAGGAGCAGGGGAGCGCAGCAGGGTCTCTCTTACCCCCCCCCCCCCCCCCCGGTCTCCTAGCTGGCGGTCTCGGCTCGTCAGTGGGTTACACATCTGTGGGCTCTTCACAGCCAGGCGTTAACCCTGTGCCTGACCCGGAGCAGTGCACGTCAGCTTCCTCGTGTCGGTTGTCTGAAATCTCTGTGTAAATACCGAAATCCTCTCCGGTCCTTTAGGCTTCTTTGTTTGGGGGGGGGGTTGTCAGTGAAAGGGCGTGGACATGAAACGGCAGGCTCCAGTAAAGGCCGCGCAGTCTTCTGAAGTTCGGTTTGATCTCGGCGGGCAGCCAGGCTCAGCCGATTGCGAGTTAAAAGCACACACGCACGCAGTTCCCTGGTCTAAAGTCCACATGCGCCGCGCTCCCACTCAGCTGGTCTCCTGAAATGCCAGCACGCTGCCCTGCCTGGCATGGTTATCCCTTTTCGCTGTGCACGGCTGGGAGGCCGGGGTCTCTCTGCGGTGGGCGCCCTTCTCCCTGGGCTGCCCACCCAGGGGCAGTGCCCGAGTGTGCATGGGCAGGACATGGCACACTGCTGCTGCACCTAGCCGTCCTGTCTCCATGGGAACATGTCTTCATGTCTCCATGGGCTCAGAGAGCTTCAGGGCTACGCAGGTGGTAGTATTTCTTCTGTGCGATGTAGGGTGCGTGGGTGTAGGGCTGTTTTTTTAAATTCATTTGTGGGTGAAGCAGGAGGTTGCTCCAGTAAAAAAAGTCACATCAGCTGGTTGATCATGCTAACTTGTTTTTAATTCAATCATTTATTTTTGTGCTGGTCAGAAAGCCCAGGTGTGCTGGTACTGGAGGATTACGCTGGCTTTGCTGTGGGCTGGTCTCTCTCGGTTCAGTACACAGTACCAGCCCTCAGGCGAGCTCTGCTTTGGTGCTGGAGCCTGACGGAGACACGGCTGCCTTTTTAAAATTTGGTTAGAAACGTCTGCAAGGCCACTTTGCGAGATGATGATTTATCTTTTAATAATCTGCTATCGGAGTTCAAGGTCTGATGGCTGAACCTGGGAGGGAGCAGATAAGGTGGTGAATGGGCGAGGCTGGGACAGGGCTGGCCAGTGGGAGGAGGGGGTGTGTCTGCAGCAGCAGAGCCCTAGAGAACTTGTGCAGCAAGATCTGTCATCAGTGTGCGATAGGGCGACACCTGTGACTGCAGCACGCCTACAGGCACAGAAACGTCGCGTTACCACATGCCAGGCGGTACTGGCACGGAAACAAGACTGATCTCAGGGTTTACCCTGACGTGCCTCTTCTGTGTCTGTTTTTCCTCAGAACAATTGAATGCCTGCATTTGGATGTTGTTGTATAAAACATGGAGGCCTGAAATGGCTCATCCTTGTTGTGCAAGCTCTCTGGGACCGTGCGCCACCGCCAGAGAACCGCTAATCAGTCAGCTTCTAGCAGCCAAATAAGCTCAATGCGCTGACAAGCCTCCTCTTGTATGGAATCTTTCTCCCGTCCCAGTTTCCTGCTGTGTTGGCGTGGAGGGGCAGTCGGCTTTGGCAATTGTATTGCACTGCACTGCAGACCTTTGATCTGTTTGCTCCCTTAAGTATTGACCTGATCCTCCAGGGCTAATTTAGCAGTCAAGGGTCAGCTCAGTGACTTGGTTCTTGGAAGGTTCTGTGGGTGCTCTTGGCCGGTGTCTGGCCCAGTCTGGATGGACCGTGGCTGGCTGGCACTAGAGGGGGAGCGGAGGTGTTGGGGGGGCTGCAGGTTGTGATGAGTGTAGCCAGGGCAGACTGCCCCCCCTCCTGCTTGAGCCCCCGTGCTTGACGCAGGATCGGAAGGTGTCACTGTCACCGTAGAAGGGTGTCGATTTGCTTGGCTGATGTGGGACCTGAACTAGAGCCAATCGATTTGGCTGTTCAGATGTAAACCAGGTCAGAGAATCCTCTCGGGGGAGAAGCAACAAGCCTGCCTTCTCTCTCGCGGTTCACAGTGAGCGCAAACTGCGCTGTACTGCACAACACCCTGCACGTGTTATCAGTCTGACCCAGATTTCATCTGCCTTCAGAGGCCTTGATTATAAAATGATGCTGTTTGCAGTCAATGCCAAGGGCAGTCTTGGAGCTAATCAATGACTAATTGTGTTGTCCCTGGAGTTATCAGCTGATGTAGGCTATGTGCTGCGCGCTTCCTCTCAAGAGCAGCACAGACTAGACCTGCGGTGTGTGTCCCACACAGGGCAGTGTTTCCTCAAAGCCAGTAAAAAGCTCTCTTTTCTGTGAACCCACAGGAGTAAAACTCGAGCTCCCCTGAAAAGCATGAAGCATGAAAACCTCCTTACAGCACCGAGTCAGTCTCTTCTGTCGGGGGAGATCACTGGCTCACTCCCTGGCCCAGGAGAGCCGCAGTAACAGCAGGAGAAACTGTTCTCGGGAGGAGAGTCTCCCCCCTTCCTCCTCGCGCCTGTTCCTGTCAATGGCTGCATTATAACTGGGCTCCTGTGAGGAAAGTGTGTCCCGAGGTTGCGAAGTACCAAGAGTCTCTTCTTACGAAATGCATCGCACGCCCACAGAGCCGGAGAATCCTCTCTGTCTGGGCAGACTGAATAAGCTCCCCTCTGTGTTGTTGTTGTTCTTGGCAATGAGACCTCCGTCTTGAAGCGTCCTTCTGTAAAGGGTCTTGTCCTTGTTTGTGTAAAAGACGGCAGCGGAGCGTGCTTTGCGGTTGAGGCTGGGGAGTTTCCAGGGCCGGACAGTCCCCAGAGTTTACTGCCCAGGGTTCTGCCCCGTGTGAGAGCGAGGCAGACACCCGGCAGGACCGGAGCCAGCGCTGTCTGGGCGGCTGTCCGTCGTCATTCAGGATGTTTTCTTCCTTTCTCTCCCCTTCCAGACTCGGCGGCCTGACCTGTTAGGTGCGTTATTCTGTTGCGCCGGTGAAATGTCTTGTTAATTAAACGAGCTGCAATTAATTTTCCAGCTCCTATATGTAAGCCCACTCTCCCCCTGTAACTCCTTCTCGTTCCTGTGTCCAGCAGGATGGGGGGGGGGGCTGCTTCCAGGCTGATTCCAGTGAGGTAGGAAACTGAGATCATGGAATCTATGGAAATTCAGTTCTTTCCAAAAACACGAGCCTTGTGCCTCGAGACAGGCAGCCTCGCTCAGGCGGGCCGATGACTTGTTGACGGATGGTCTAGAGACCATGTGGGTTGTCAGTGCTGCTCACAGGAATCCCCTGATGTCTCCGGAGTGCCGACGGGATCCCGAGATAACAGGATGAGCGGAGCGGGGATGGATCCTCGCCGTGCCTTGCCCAGCTTCTCGGAGCGGAGCGGTCCGCATGTCCGCTGCGCAGGCACATGGGCCCAGTGGGGTCATTCGCCCAGCAGCGTTTGAAATGGGGGGTGAAACTAATGTACACTTTCTCCTGCCATCCCCCACCCAGGAGTTTCAGGATCTAAATTTATCCAGGAAAATATCTGGAACGGGAAACGCTCGTCTCCCAGCACCTCAGTGGGTTCTAGCTGTTGTTCTCCAGGCCGGGACCTGTAGCTCCCTGACTAGCAGCCGGAGATCCTCAGGGGTGTCCCCTGTGCTGCAGTCCAGCTGTCTCGCCCCCTGACCCTGCGGGGAGGTGTGTGTGTGTTCAGAGCTGGACAGCCCCAGAGCGGTCCTCCCCTTCCCTTCCGCCCGGGGGCACCACTCCCGGAGTCCCCCCTTTCAGTGAGGGTCCAGTCTGGTCCGGGCTGGACCAGAACTCCTCGTGCAGCACAGCTGCTAGAGCTCGATTCGAAACCAGCAGGCTTGTGTTTAGGGAGGATGTGAAGAAGACCTGATGTTTGACCTCTCGCTGTGGAGGGTTTGCAGAGAAGAGCTGTAACAGGGCGGCCAAGTGAGGGAACCCCAGAGGTGCTGCTCTCTGTGCCAAGTGTGGAACGGATCACAGCGCTCTGGATTCTCCCGGCTCCTCCTTTAGAGGAGCTGCAGTTCCAAACAGTCTCCAGCCTGTAGTTCAGGGACAGGGGAGGCAGGGGGGCCTGTGAGCTCGTTCTGAAACTTTATTAATGAGCGGACGTGTGGACGGAAATGCTTCTGGGACAAGCCTGGGAACACAGTGAAAAGGAAATGACCTCACTGGCACCGGGAAGAGCTCGCTCCCCAGCTGTGCTGCCAGCGATCGGCAGAACCGGCTCACCTTGAGTGCGGGTTGTTCTCCTGGTGGCTGTTGCCTGGACAGAGCCGAGCAGCTGGGCAAGAGGCACAGAGCGATGGACTGACAGAATTTCTTTCGATCCCATCCCGACCCTGCTTCTGCGCTAATCTAACCGCGTGGCGTGGAGAACGCGGCCTCTCTCTGGCCTGTGTTGTGCTATAAAATCATTTTTAAGAAGCATGTGTGAGACTGGTGGTCTCCCCAGAGGCTTGCCTGTCTGTTAATAGGGCATCTCGCATTACTTATCAGTCAGTTCGGACCTGTTGCTCTGCATGTTTAGACCGGACAAATGGTGCTCAGCACAGGCAGAGCACAGCTGTTATCGAGAAGCGTCAAGAAAACCATCATGCTGAAATGGTTTTCCTCAGCTGAAATCGGTCTCTAAAGGCCACAAACGAGCAGTTCACCTTTTATTACTTCCCTGCAAGAGCTGTTGTCCCACCCTCTTGCTTGGAGGGAGGATAAATCTGTCGTGTTTCCTGCCCTTCGCCTGAAGAAGGGATTGGCATGTGCGAGAATGCCGCAGCCAGGCCCTGCAGGAATGGCAGCTGCGTGTTGTATAGCGCCTGGGGGCAGCTGGGAGGGGTCTTTCCAATGGCTGTTTTGAAAGAGGTGTCCTGGTTACAGCCTGTTTACTTCAGCTGTTGGATGCTGTAGCGCGTTCCACTCCAAGCGAAGTTTAGCAGGGTAACAGTAAATCAGTTTAGGGGCCTTTTACATTATTTGTCCAATTAACTTATAACAGAGTGGTCATCCTAGATAGTCGTGCTCTGAAGAAAGTCATGTTTTTTTTTTCCTCTGCACTGTCCTGAGGTGACATTTGTCTGGTCTTGGCAAGGAGTGACCTTTGGCCAGTTCAGGTTCAGGCGGCTCCTCTCTTTTGTTGTTGGCCAGAGTCTCCTTCGTGGGACAAGCGGAGACCTGCTGCTGCTGCTCCGTCAGCCTCCCCCGCTGAGCTCTGATGTTGGGGAGGAGGGGCAGCTGCCCGTTAGGTGCTGTGGGAAGACGTCTGCTCTCATGTGCTCAGACAGTAGAGCCTCCAGGCGTTTCAGAGCTCAGGCACCTTCTTTCTGGACGACTGTTGACAATGTTGGCATGTGTGCTGTATCTACAGATCCACACTGTATCTACAGATGCATGTTTGTGAAAGGTGGGTCTATATAGATTTGTGTGTGCAGAGGTAGGTGCATTTATAAACTTGAGGTCTGTTTCCTTAATTCGTGTTGGCAAGAGAGGAGGACATCTTTGGCCTGGGATACAATTTGGTGAGCACTGTGCAAGCGGATGCAGGGATTCTACAGCCTTTGTCAGGGGTCAGGGGTCAGGGGTCAGGGGTCACTGTTGCTCCAGGCTGTTTTTCACACGGTTGGCGGATGACTTCCCCACTGCGCTGTCAGAGCAATCACATGACACCTGATTTGCTGGAATGTGGGCGTTAATCCTGGGGGTGAATCGATGTCTCTGGGGCCCCAGTGCCCAAACACTGATTACAAAACTAATTTGAAATAAAAGGTTTCTCCCAAGTGGCAGCAGTCTTCTCTTAAATATAGTCCTTTTAGCCCACTGGAAGGGAGGTCTGTCACACCTGGAGTTTCTCATCTTCTCCCCCTACAGGTTCAAATAAGTTTGCTCCCAAGCTTAGTTAGCTCCCACTAAGCTCTAAAGAGGTGTTAGTGGGGCCAGCAGGGGGCGCTCACCCTGCGGTCCATGTGGGTCCTAATGCCCCAGTATAGTGTTGGGGACACTATACTGTAAACAGGCCCCGTCCTTCAGATGAGACCTAAAACCGAGGTCTTGACTCTCTGTGGTCATTAAAAGTCCGAGGGTGTTTCTCGAAAAGAGTAGGGGTGTAACCCCGGTGTCCTGGCCAAATTTCCCATTGGTCCTTACCAGTCATGCTCTCCTAATGATCCCCATCTCTGAACTGGCTTCATCACTCTGCTCTCCTCCCCACTGAGAGCTGGTGTGTGGGGAGCGGACTGGTGCATCTCCAGGTGGGGCTGCACACTGGTGGTGCTGGAGGGGATCCCCATTACCTGTAAAGCACTTTGAGTGGAGTGTCCAGAAAAGCGCAATTTCAGTGTAAGCAATTATTATTATTATTATTATTATTATTATAAGCTGGAGTGAAGTGGCTCTCTGCTGTCGCCCGGCTGCGAGTGCGGGGGTGGGATGCCCACAGTTCTGGAGGAGGCAGCACAGTCGTCCTGCAGAAGAGCGGAGCATCCCCAGAGCCCGAGATGTCCCCACATGTGGGCCCCAGAGCACACTCGGGGAGCCCCTCTGTGTGGCTGGCTGGCTGTTCTGTTCTTTACTCTGTTACGAACTGTCCAGCCCAGTGTGTGAGCTGGGCGGGGAATTCCTGCCTTCAGTCCAAGCTAACCTTTAACCTGCGACTCAGCCACCCTGATCTGGTTTGCTTTCACTCTGTACTCATTGCTAAACATGCCCCCGGGGGCAGCTGCAGTGTGCAAATAGGAGCTGGATTTTTGAGTACTGGACTAACCTGACAGTAAATATAAACTGTGGGTGTATGTCAGGGCGGTTGGCTCTTGAAGTCATGTTGCTGTGTGAGCCCAGGTCAATTCAGTGCTACCCTGCTGTGCAGATCAGGCTGAATACACAGCGCTGTCAGCGACAGTCCTGGTCCACTGGTGGAGATTAGACAGTGCAAGTGGAGTGTTGCACACAGCACAAAGTGCAACTGGAGTCGCTGAACTTCTTCAGCACAGGATGCAGGCAAGCCTGCGGGGTCATTGAGCTCCTAAAGGCTTAGAGATCAGAGACTGTGTTTGCTGGACGTTTGGAACCAGATGCCGTCTCCTGAATGAGCTGTGCTTGCTCAGAGAGGGATTTCTCCCTGTCTGGCCTGAGTGCGCGCAGGCAGGCGCCTGTATTTATGGCCGTCGGTATTTGCATCT